>NC_042616.1:727249786-727551247 GCF_901001135.1 Rhinatrema bivittatum
CAGTCATGCCTTTGGGCTGCAAAATCCCAAGAAAGCAGTACAATCTAGGGCAGGGGTGGCCACCTCTGGTATTTGAGAACCACAAGCAGGCCTGGTTTTCATATCCATAATGAATATGCATGAGATAGATTTGCATGCACTGCCTCCATTTGTATGCAAATCTATCTCATATATATTAATTGAGGATATCATGTAAACCTGGCCTGTTTGTGGCTCTCAAGGACCAGAGTTGGCCACCCTTGGTCTAGGAGGTAAAATACTTCTATACATGAATGAAGGACAGGATCCAGAGGTGATTGTTTCTGGAATAGAGGAAGTGCAGAGGAGATATGATACAGACTTTCAGATACCTGAAAGGTTTTAATGATGCATGTTCCTCTAACATTTTTCATTGCAAAGCATGCAGCAGAACTAGGCAACACGATATGAAACTCCAGGGAAGATGTAAGACAGATACCCATACCAGAAGTGATATTTATAGGTGATGATTCAGAAGAACTGAAACAAATCTCAGTAAACCTGGAAGATATAATAGGACAAATTGACAAATTAAAAAATAATGACAAATTAAAGAATAACAAATCACCTGGACTAGATGGTATATATGCCAGCAGGATGAAAGAACTGAAAAATGTAATTGCAGACCCACTATTAGTAATCTGTAAACTATCATTAAAATCAGCAATGGTATCTGAAGATTGGTAGATGGCCAACGTAACCTCAGTTTTTAAAAAGGATTCAAGGGATGATCCAGGAAACTACAGACCAATGAGCCTGTTGTCATTGTCTGGAGAAATGGTTGAAACTATTATAAAGAACAAAATTGTTGAACATATAGGTAGTCATAATGAGACAAAGCTAACATGGATTTAATCAAAGAAAGTCTTGCATTACCAATCTGCTACATTTTTTTGAAGGAATGAATAAACATGTGGATAAAGGTGAGTCAGCTGACATAGTGTATCTGGATTTTCAGAAAGCGTTTGACAAAGTACCATGAGAGACTCTTGAGGAAATTTAAAAGTCATGGCATAGGAGGCAATGTTCTACGGTGGCTTGAGAATATGGTTAAAATATAGAAAACAGAGAGTAGGGCTAAATGGTCAGTTTTCTCAAAGGAGAAAGGTGAATAATGAATGCCTGAGGGATCTGTACTGGAACCACTGCTTTTTAACATATTTATAAATGACCTAGAGTTGGGAACAATGAGTGAGGTGATAAAATTTGCTGATGATACAAAATTATTCAGTTGTTAAATCACAAGAGGATTGTGAGAAATTGCAAGAGGATCTTGGAGACTGGGAAATTGGGCAACAAAATGGCAGATGACATTTAATGTGGACACATGCAAAGTGCATTTAAATTCAAAAAGAAACTAAAAACTCTTCTGTTCAACAATGCCTACACAGAATAACTCCTTCCACTCCCCCTCGTAGTCCCCGTTCAAGTGACCACCCTCTCCTTATATTAAGGAGACTTTCATTGTAAATTGTTTTGGTTATTACCTTCTTGTTCTCCTATCCTTCCTACTGCCTCTCTGTTCTACCCCCCGCCCAGTTACATTCCCCTGTTGCAATGTATTTTCCAATCTTTCAGTTACTATGTGAACCGGTATGATGTCCCCACAAATACCGGTATATAAAAGTTTCTAAATAAATAAATAAATAAATATAGAGAAGAACAACCCAAATTATAGCTACATAATGCAAGACTCGACATTGGGAGTCACTATCCAGAGAAAGGTTCGTGGATAATATCTTGAAATCCTCTGCTCAGTATGTGGTGGCAGCCAAGAAAGTAAATAAAATGCCTAGAATTATTAGGAAATGAATCAGAATAAAACAGTGGATTTCATAATGCCTCTGTATCACTCCATGGTGATACCGTAGTTCTGTTCTCTGCATCTCAAAAAGGATCTAGCTGAATTAGAAAAGAGCTAGAGAAGAGTGACCAAAATGATAAAGGGGATCGAACGATTTCCTTGTGAGGAAAGACTTAAAAGGTTAGGGTGCTTTAGCTTGGAGAAGAGATTGCTAATAGTAGATATGACAGAAGTCTATAAAATTATAAGTGGAGTGGAACGGGTAAATGCAAATCAGTTTTTTAGTCTTTCAAAAATTACAAAGACTAGGGGACATGCATGAGGTTATTAGGTAATATATACAGTATAAGGTAATATATATAAGACAAATAGGAGAAGATATATTTTTACACAATTCATAATTAATTCTGGAATTTGTTGCTGGAGGATATGATAAAAGCTTTTAGTGTAGCTGTGTTGAAAAAAAGAGTTTGGACAAGCTCGTGGAAAAAGTCCATAAACCATTATGGTGAACTTGGGAAATTCACTTCTTGTTCCTGAGATGAATAGTATGGAATCTGTCAACCTTTTGGGATGCTGCCAGGAACTTGTGACCTGGATTATCTACTGTTGGAAACAGGATATTGAGCTTGATGGACCTTTGATCTGACACAGTATGCAAATCTTATGTTATACCGTATTTTTCGCTCCATAAGACGCACTTTTTTTCCCCCAAAGGTGGGGGGAAAATGTATGTGCGTCTTATGGAGCGAATATAAAAAAAAAACCAAACAAAAATCTAACAAACACCCCCCCCCCCCGACTCCCCCAAGACCTGCCGACTTAATTTCCTACAACCCCCCCCCCCCCCAAGACCTGACAAATTAATTTCCTGCAACCCCCCCACCCTCCTGACCCCCCCAAGAACTGCCAAACGTCCCTGGTGGTCCAGCGGGGGTCCGGGAATGATTTCCTGGGCGTGAGCCGTCGGCTGCCAGTAAACAAAATGGCGCCGACGGCCCTATGCCCTCACTATGTCACTGAGACCGACCGCTGCTATTGGTCGGTCTCAGTGACATAGTGAGGGCATAGGGCCGTCGGCGCCATTTTGTTTACTGGCAGCCGACGGCCCTATGCCCTCACTATGTCACTGAGACCGACCAATAGCAGCGATCGGTCTCAGTGACATGGTGAGGGCATAGGGCCGTCGGCTGCCAGTAAACAAAATGGCGCCGACGGCCCTATGCCCTCACTATGTCACTGAGACCGACCAATAGCAGCGGTCGGTCTCAGTGACATAGTGAGGGCATAGGGCCGTCGGCGCCATTTTGTTTACTGGCAGCCGACGGCCCACGCCCAGGAGATCGTTCCCGGACTGCTCCTGGACCCCCGCTGGACCACCAGGGACGTTTGGCAGGTCTTGGGGGGGTCAGGAGGGTGGGGGGTTGCAGGAAATTAATTCGGCAGGTCTTGGGGGGGTCAGGGGGGTGGAGGTTGTTAATTTAAAGGGTTGGGATGGGGGGGGGGTGGTTCCCACAGAAAGAAAAATTTTCTGATCTGGGGAGTGGACCGAAATGGCCCTCCCCAGACCCGAAAACAAAATGGGGAGAAAAAAAAAAAACTATGCACTCCCCTAATTTGCTCCATAAGACGCCCAGACGCAGAGCCGGTTTAGCACAATTTTTTTTTTTTTTAATTTTCCCCCTCTGAATCCTAGGTGCGTCTTATGGTCAGGTGCGTCTTATGGAGCGAAAAATACGGTACTTCTGCTAGTCTCTTCACTGAGTTGATTGGTTTAAACATAGAATAGTTATGTCATCTGCATCCTTGTTCAGAGAGCTATAAAAGTAAGAAAAGTACAAGGCATCCTAGCCTAGAAAGTGATATTCCAATTAATATATATGGTAATTGTGTTATAGAAAGTCACAGGATGCATGCAGGAGTTGGTTGCATTAAGAAAGTATCTCCTTATTACAACATGACTGCTAGGGAGGCAGGGTAGGTGATTCAAATGATTGAACCGTTTTGTGTGAGATTTAAGGCTTCAGTAGCCGATGGCCTATGTAGAAGAGGGATTCAAGATCCTGAGACCAGGAGAGTATTGTATGAGTTGTTGATTGCACGGAGTGTGTAAGAGAAGTGGCTAGTATCTTGTGCATGCTGCCCCATTCATGGAAAGAACCGCACATCGTAACATAGTAATATAGTAATGACAGCAGAAAAAGACCAAATGGTTCATCCAAGCTACCCAGCAGGCTTCTTATGGTAGTAACTGTCTTCTGTTAAAGATAGTAACTGCTACTCCATGCTGGTTACCTGTAAGCCCTATGTTAAGGGAAGTAATGTTTACATTCAAGACCAAGCAACTGTCAAAGCCATAACAAATAACAAAATTACTGCTAGCATCATTTTTATGGGGTGAGCAGCCTTCTTAATAATTCGGACAATGCTGCCTAAACATGCTTTGCTATTGGACTTGGCCGTAGAAGATGTCCTGTGCTTGTTTCCTAGTCTGTGTATTAGTACCCCAGGATGTAAAAGTCCCAGCATTGGCTATCTCTGAATCCAATTCCCCTTTGCCCCACCGCCATCAAAGTGGAGAGTGATGTTGCATTCTTTTAAGAGTCGTAGTAACTGCTGCTCCGTGCAGACTACCCAAGTCTATGTGTGAATTATGGTGGTAACTTTTAAACATTTGTCAGCCTGTGCCCAGGGATGCGGTCATTTTATAACATGCGCACATGTTATAAAATAGCCCGACTGTGCGCACATGTACGTGTAATTTTAAGTAGACGTGTGCCTGTGCACACAAATGCCGCTTCTACCGTGTAAGTGGGGGGATTTTAAAAGCCACACACACTGACGCCATTGGCTGTTTTCCTAGTTCATTCCCAGTTCGCCCAGTTAAGGGATAGGATTACTGAAGTCCTTAGTTTAATAGCCTCCCTTCTTCCCTGTTAGCCCTGACCTTTAAAACTTCACTGACCTGCCTAGAAGTTTTATTATACAACTTACACGTCATCCACAGCAGATGTAAAGTTATGCGGCAGGGGACCCCAGCATGCGCCAGTGCACGTAAGTATGCCTGCGCAAATTTAACGGTAAAATCCCGGAACGCCCATGCCCTCCCTGCTCAGCCCACACCTATGCCTGCCCCTTTTTGGAAACTTTTTATTTGTGTACGCAGTGGCATGAACGTGCGTAATCCAGCGGCTTTTAAAATCCACTCAGCGCTTGCCAGCCTGACATATTCATGCATCAGGCTTTTAAATTCACCTTTATATGTGTTGCAGAAAAGTTATCTGAAGACTTCATTTCCATTCTCAAGCAGCAGGAATCCTCTGTTCTTGTCCCATGCTCTTTTGAATGGCATTACTGTTCTTTTTTTCACCACCTGTTCCAGGAGGGCATTCCATTCATTCACCTCCCTTTCTGTGAAGAAATATTTCCTGACATTGTTCCTGAATCTTCCCTTCTGGAGTTTCATATCGTGATCTCTAATTCTACAGCTTCCTTTCTCCATAAGAAGAGATTTGCTTTTTGTGCATCATTAATTCCTTTCTGGTATCTGAAGGTCTGTATCATATCTCCTCTGTCTCTCTTCTCTTCCAGGGTGTACATATTATGGTCCTTCAGTCTCATGTCATAAGGCTTTTCATGGAGGCCCCACACCATTTTGGCTGCCTTTCTCTGGATTGTTTCCATTCTGTCCTTATTCTTTTTAGATGAGGTCTCTAGAACTGAATGCAGTACTCTAGGTGAGGCCTGACCAGGGCCCTGTACAAGGGTACTGTCACCTCCTTTTTCCTGCTGGTTATGCCTCTCCCTATGCAGCCCAGCATCCTTCTGGCCTTAGCCACCACATTATCACACGCTTCACCACCTTCAAATCAAGAGAGAAAGGATTCAGAAAAAAAGATTGTGTAGATGGGAATGTTTTATTTTCCTTTGTACAGATACTGGCCTTGTTTAACAGCAGTTCCTTATGCCTTGTAACTTGACCTGACTAGCATTTTTTCTGGGGCATTGTCTCCAAATGGGTTAAATTTGCATATTTTTTGATAGGAGTGAATCTCACCTGTAAACCTGTAAATTCACTGCTAATGCCCTTCTTAATACTTGTAATGTGCCAAATAGGTAACATGTCTTTATACACCTGAAATTAATTTTGATTAGGCCTGTAGCACCTAATACAATTCGGATTATTTCTGAATCTTTCTGCATGTTTTCTTTGTTTCTGATTTATCATTTAAGGATCTTCTCTCTCTTTCTCTCTCTCCATATGTTCCACAGAATAGTCACTTGGTTCTGACACTTCTATCAATAATGCTGTTCTTGAGCTTTTGTCATTTACCACAATATCTAGTTTTTTGCATCAAGCTTTTTATTTGTTGCATTGGGGATGTCCCACCTGATTACAGCTTCGACATTCTCTATAGTTTTCTCAGGGTTATGATCTCGGTGCTTTTCTGGAACAGTGATATCACAATGGTTATACAATTTCCAGTGGATGAGACATGCTACCTTATTATGCCTTTCTGTATACAAGCCTTCTGATATCAACACTTGACATCTAGGAACAGGAATGTAACCATTTCTAATTCTCTTTTACAGAATTTGTATTTATCTGTTTATTGTTTTTTTTCTATGCTGGTTATAAACCAATATGTCTGTAATCCACTATCCTATACTGTAGTTAGTGATCTCTCATCTTCAGATCTACTCACCTCTCTTTAATCATTTCTGAGCTGATCTCGATACACATGGGGTTTCTGAAGCAACTCTATATTTCCCACAGTATTTGTGCTTTTCCCATGTGTGGGAATGCTGGGGTTTTCTCCATTGCTTCATTTGGAGGCATGATGAATAAATAAGAACATAAGAACATAAGAAAATGCCATACTGGGTCAGACCAAGGGTCCATCAAGCCCAGCATCCTGTTTCCAACAGTGGCCAATCCAGGCCATAAGAACCTGGCAAGTACCCAAAAACTAAGTCCATTCCATGTAACCATTGCTAATGGCAGTGGCTATTCTCTAAGTGAACTTAATAGCAGGTAATGGACTTCTCCTCCAAGAACTTATCCAATCCTTTTTTAAACACAGCTATACTAACTGCACTAACCACATTCTCTGGCAACAAATTCCAGAGTTTAATTGTGCGTTGAGTAAAAAAGAACTTTCTCCGATTAGTTTTAAATGTGCCCCATGCTAACTTCATGGAGTGCCCCCTAGTCTTTCTACTATCCGAAAGAGTAAATAACCGATTCACATCTACCCGTTCTAGACCTCTCATGATTTTAAACACCTCTATCATATCCCCCCTCAGTCGTCACTTCTCCAAGCTGAAAAGTCCTAATGCAAAGGGGTAGATTTTAAAAGGTTGTGCGAGCCGGTACTCTGCCGGCACACGATCCCCCAGCACAGCAGCAAATGGCCGCTGTGCCGAGAGCCTCTAGCCCCACCCTGCCCCCCAGACTGCCCTTCCCCGCCCACTCCCTGCCCCTTGCCCGCCCACTCCCCGGTGCCCTAGGACATACATGCGTCCTGGGGATTTATGCGCATGACTGGGCCTTTTAAAATAGGCCTGACGCGCATAACCTTTTTAAAATCTACCCCAAAGGTTACAGTGGTCGACATTGAAGCCTGGACAGGGATTTTTGGGTTCTTGCCTTTAGAAGATGCTGACATCATGGCTGGTTTATGCTCAATGAGGTTTTCCTACCTTTTTCTATAAAGGACCATTATCACCAGAGTGACTTTGTAGGACTGAAAAAAGGAAAATGAGATTCATGCATAGGTAAATGAGGCAGCTAATGTATTCCATGGCTTGGAGCAGGGCAGCATTGAATGCTTCATTAAATACCCATTTTCGCACAATTTACACTTGGTTCCAGTTTTAAATAGTAAATAATTTTATTAGTTACTCTGCCGGCATATTTACTTACCTCAGCTTCCTTTCTGGCATGAAAATGGGTGAATTCACTTCTAAAATGGATAGAAATGTATAGGAACGTCTATCAACTTGGTCTAATTCTACTTTCTTACTAGAAAGCCTTCCAGTATCCTGTAATCCTTTGTTCATGTCCCTCATTTCTTACAACACCTCGTCCTGCATCTTAATAATCATAATCCTTTCTCTTATCTGCTTTTTTATCTCCTTTACATATATATATATTTCCTCCAAGCTTTCTCTGCTTCTGGTCCTTATGTTAGATGCTCAGTTTCCCTTCTATTATGTCTGACAGCCTCTCTCTTCTGCTGAAGAGACCCTTCTTCAGAGTGAGATGTAAGAGATGCTCCAATCCCATACTAATAAGTCTCCCCGTTTTCACCAACACTAAGTAACTGGGAGTTTTTTAGACCATCCCTTGAAGTGAACTTCTCCTAAGGCCAGGATTGGTGAGCTTGGACCTGTATATTGGGGTTGAGCATGTGCAAAAGACACAGGGTATTGAATTGAGTAGTGAGAGGCTTTTATTGGCAATACCTGGATAGGTTTCTTTGGCCTGGAGAAGTGAGAAATGGAGGTGCTGGAGAGACTGAGTTTGGTGAAGAGAAGTTTTCCTGTTTTTTTTTCTTTTTACTTCATCCCAGTTTTGGGAGGGACCACCCTACCTGAGGGGAAGAGAGTCTGGGTGTTGTGCCTGCTCTACACCCAGCCAAAGTGGGGTGGCTTCTGCATCATTTGAGAGAAAGGAAGAGAAGAGTTTTTCCATGTTTTTTGGAACTTTTTGGACTTTGCCATCCAAGGTCCAAACAGTTTTGACCATCAGAGACACTGAGGCCTGGCTGTTTTGTCAGGAGCCCACTTTCAGTCGCCCAGAAGCGTGGACAATACGAAGTCCCTACCATAAAGGGGATACTTGCTCAGTGAATACGAAGTGAGAATAGTCACTGTGAACTTTTGTGAAGATTCATGGACTTTGTAGTTTTGAATGGATTTTTAAGTTTAATTTTTGGTTGCAGTAAAGGTTTAAGTTTGAACACCATTCTAGTTGTCCTGCCTGTTTTTTTCCAAGAGAAAGCAACCACTATCTGAGTCAATAGACAGTGAGTACTAACTGAGAGAGAGTGTCTGGACTCAAAGTGGGCCTCTGCTCTCCAGCACGCCTTGGGCCCAGAGTCCAAGCCTCCCCCACATCAAGGGAATCCATGACCCAGGGTTGAAAGGACTGGTGCTAGAGAAACTGGGACTTAGCCACGGTATGTCCCCTGCACCATTTTGGCCCTAACATTGAAGTGGGTGGCAACAGAGACATTCCACTGCTTACCATAAAACTTTACCACCTCCTTTGCAATCTACCTCAACACCACTTCTGCCCCAATACGTATGGATCATGTATCTTCCTTCCTTCCTGCATAGATTGCTGTTTGAGGCATGGGTTTCCCTTACCTCTTATGCCTGCATGCCATTGTTGGTTATTCATTGTATTTATCTGTTAAGGTAGCTAAGTTTACTTGGTGCAATTTTGAATATTGTGTACTATCTGCACAATATTAAACATTAATAGTAAAAGCCTATTTTATAAGAATTCAAAAACAACACATTTGTCTACACTCTACAGGGATAAAAAGCTATTCCTTTGTAAAGTGTCTGCCTCTTACCATATTCTATAGGTAAAATTGTTTTGTCGGCTGGCTGTATACTATAAAGTATGTATGATAAATATTGGCTGTTTCCCAGAACTGATGGTGAAATGTCCTTGACTTCCTGATTCTGCACCAGTGGAGTCACAGCAGTAGATTCAGCTTTAAAATGTCTTAAATTTAGGTTAAAGCAGAACATAAAAGAAAAACTGCTTTTGCTGTAACTGAAAACAAACCCACTTGAGATTGTAAAGAAACTGTTTTCAGTGAAAAAACCTAATTTGCTAGAGAGCACAAGTTTCATGCTAAGTGATGCTACTTAAACATGTAAAATACTGAGTAATATTCTCACAGTTTGTTTTGAAACAATATTATATTTTATAATCAGTTATTTAGCCAGAACATGCTAAATAAACCATATACTACTTCATTTTTCTAATTAGTATTTGATTTTTGAGGCAAAATAAGTGTTTCCAGAGGTTTGAGAATATTTCCTCTTTGGTCACAATCATGGTGATGGCAAACTCTAGTGCAGGCTTGGATTCCTGGATTGTTCATCAGATTTATTTATACACATTGATACTTGTGTTTGGCTAATTTGCATATTTTAATTATCTGAAAACCATTTGCGGCACCATTGAGCTGGCATTTGCTGTTATCTTTCCTAATTATTTTCCCCCTCGACTCAAAATGGGGTAAGCAGGGCTCTGCAGTGGTAGCAGCAGCAGCAGCACCACCATAACACAGTATGTCAAGTCAAAGTAAAAATATTGCTGAAGCGCAATGTCAGTATAAGAGATTACTTTTTAAATAAAACTGCAATCACAATCCAATGTATAAGTCCAAGAGAAAAAGCTAATTGGGCATTCCAGGAATATAGCCTGGCAGTATGTTGACTCTATTACTTTGAAATCCATGCTTGAAGAAAGGGAAATCAAATTAAGTGTCAGCTGATTTCAAGGTAAATGTGTGCACTCACTTATTAACCTTCCCTTATCTGTAGACTTAACATGGTTATCCCATAGATATCAGCAAGGGAAAGCACTCATGGGATGTGAAACAGACCCAGCCTGAAAAGCCATACAGAAGATGTAAACACAACTGTATAAGTTTGGAAATACCTGAAAATTGTTCTTTCTTGTATATAGCTCCATGAATCGGTTATAAAGCATCTGGGAGCCTTACAATCTTAGAAGCAATTGCTGTTCATTACGTTGCATTTATGTTTGTTTTTATATTCCTTGGGATTAAAGTACAGGTACATTCTTTGCTTATCTGCCCTAGTTTTAAATGCTAAATGTTTGCAAACTTTATGGCACTTGTTACAATAGACAGTTATGCTCCAAATGCAAGCAAGTTATTTGAGACAGAGTAGTAATTACTCCCAAGAAATAGTTAAGTAAGCTCTCTTAAATGCTGTTCTGTTAGTCTGTGGAATGTACAGCACATTTCATTCAATTTGTAACTAGAAATAAATGAGCTGATTTCAATTTAAGGGGCCAATGTAATAAGATGCGCTCGACAGAGCGCACTGTTTAACCCACAGTTTTGTGCATGTTTTTTATTTACAAACTTTACTGCCAATGCAGCAAATAGTCTGGCACTGTTAACACTGGAAATTTTATTCCTGATCAGTTATGGAGTAAAATTTCTGGTGTTAGTGTTACTGTGGAACTAATCAGGAGTTCTGGTGCTGGGTATCTGTACCTTGGATTTACTGTATCTGCACAGAAAATTATTTGTATACAAAACTATTTCCTTCCTTGCTTTCTTTTCATTAAAAATGTTTAAAATGCTCCCACAGGCTACTCTCTTCATCTCTCTCCCTTCAAATAGATTCAGAATCTCCCTCCTTCCTATCTTCAAAACATTGCTGGCTGAAGCTTCCTCCTGAAAAAGGGCAGTGACATCAGGGATCCACCATCCAAAAAAGAACATGTCCTTTTCTGGATAAGTGTTAGAGGAATGAGGGGGGAATCATCCTTTTTTGGAGGAAGCTGCCTTCATTTTCAAGAAAGGATGGAAGAAAATAGCAACCCTGCAGGGGCTTTTGTCATGTGCCCTCTCACTTCATACTCCATGGTCTCCATCCCCTGGGCTCTGCTCTTTCCTCCTCTGCCTCATGGTTTATGTGCATGATTTATGCTTATTTTGTGTTTATAAATCATGAGTCTGAGAGTCTCCTTTTTCCACCTGGGTTAAAATATGCTCTCTGCCTATGTAAAGGGAGGTACATATATTTTATCTCAGATTTGTGTACGCATTTTTGTGTTTGCATAATTTTTTTTAACTAATGACATCAAGAGTTTTTTGGGTTTTTTTACACATGCATTAAGAAAGTGTGCACTGAATTTCAGTGCATAGTTTTAATGCATGGCTTATTACATTGGCCCCTAAATTACTAGTCTTGTGAATAACAATTTACTGTATATATTTTTTTTGACAAACTGAGGTTATGCCGTTTCTTGTGTAAACTGCTACCTATGGGAAGGGCCACATAAATATCTCTGCCTCTCAGCTGTGTGATTTAGAATGGGATTGAGTAGCATGTCTACATAACTTACAATTCTCCAGGGTTAGGGAGGAGAAGCTGGAGCAGAAAAAATAAAATAAAATAGAAAACTACAAATTACTATTGTAAGTACTGTAAGCAAAATAAGTACATGCACATTTACATAACACATTAGATTTTATACTTTGTAGAAACTGAAGCACATGACATTATAGTATAAGAAGAATTTATTAACATTGGAAAAATAAGAAAATGTAGCTTTCTGTAGGTTATAACAAAAAACCCCACAAACCCCCATTCTATATCTCTGTTCCAATTCAAGTAAATTAAGAATGAGTTTCCAAAGAAGCCACCCAAATTTTGGGCAGAATATTAGCATAAATTCTCAGTTTAATCTCACATGATTGCTGAATAATTAGATGGATTCCTCTGCAGTCCAGTTGTTCCAATTGATCCAGTTAAGACATTTTCAAGCTGTTTTGGGAATCAGCAATGTCTTCCAGTGGTCTGCATGGAGCAGGCAAGTCCAACAAAATAAATGAAAAATTCCTTCTCTATTCTCAATAAAATCACAACAAATCTTTTGGACTGTTCCCTAAAACTAGTGTGCAGGCAATACTGTTCATCTAGCATGAAATGAAACAAAATCAGAAAACATCTAAAAATCAGCTTACTTGCCTTTGCTAAAAAATAACAAACAACTATCTATAACAGTACTTCTGGATAATTAATTTTCTTCAGGGTAATTACTAAAGGAAACTTCCAGCTACTGCTTTTATCCTTTGTTATAATCAGCAAGGTGGAGGCTGCAGTTAAAGTCTCACCTAATGATTACAACATTGTGTGTCTCTCTTTCTGTTTCTCAGTCTCTCTAAGACACACTTATCTTTTTATATGTAATTAGTTAAGTCTCATTAGTATTCAATCCTTTACTTCTTATTGGCTACTAGAATGAATATGTAATATACCACTTACCTAAGCACTGATGCAAAGATAGATCATTTGTCAGTTCAAATATAAACCAGTGTTCCATAAACTGACAAGGAACAGTTAATGATTTTATTTCTCCTCCCTTGACAGAGTTCCCTTATGGGGGCAGAACTGGCTTCCAGCCAGATGAACCCCTGCTATGATAACAGGATTTCCCAGGAACTTCAAAGCCCATTGACAGTCCATTATAAACATAAGTTAACGAAACCTTCTTTGTCTTTTAAAAAGCACATTTGCTGTCCTACTATTTGGCATTTTGCATTTCCTCTTTAACTAACAAAAGAAAGATTTCAAGTTACCATTTGTCTTTTGAACTTAGGGATTGTTGGTAGTGAGAGAAATATTCATATTAATAAATGCATCTACAAGACCATTGACTTACACTTGATTTGTGATTTTATGGACTTTATTGTGATTGGAGCCTTACCTTTTTTTTTTTTTTTTTTAAATCAAATGCCTTTAAATATAAAGGAAAGTTAATGCACCAATAAGTTTTCCCAATTTTTGATGCCATTAGTTTATATAATATTTAGATAAAGGCGACAGCAAAAAATAAAAAACCTCTCAAAGTTCTCACAATATGTGAATCAGGCAATCAGTCCTCCACTTAAAAATGACAAATCTAAATGAAGAAATTCAGCATTATTTGTCTCATATTTATTTATTTATTTATTTATTTAAAAACTTTTCTATACCGTCGCTAAGTTATATACCATCGCAACGGTATATATATTCACCACAAATGCTGTTTCATATATTAACACAAACATGTAGTCTTAGTAGTATCATCCACACATGCATGCAAATAGCTTCTCTCACACACACATAGTTTTAATTATATAGCACAGAATTACTACTATTGCTCATCACATCTTTAGCACTTCACTGTAAGAGCAATGTACATAAACACAAAAGCGAGAATCCCTGCACAGCAGAACATACAATTTAATGAAGACAAACATACAGAACAAAATTGGGAAGTTCATTTATTAAGAAAATAGTTAAGATCAATAAGGCTGTGAGCAGGATAATCAGAGGTTAAATTTAAAACAGCCTCAAAAAGGTGGGATTTTAGACTGGATTGAATAAGACCAGTGATGGAGCATGATGCACTAACTCAGGAAGTCTATTCCAAGCCTATGGTGCAGCAAGATACAAAGCATGGAACTGAGAGTTGACAGTAGAGGAGAATAACAGTGATTTGCCTGCACAAGTCTGAATATCAGATGGGCTTGATTAACACTGCTGATTGTGTTAAGTTTTCTGAGTCAAAGTCAACATTATACCATTATTTGTGGGTGTGTCCTCTGATTAGATGATTTTGGGAAAGGTTGTTCCATGCATTACTTCTTATAACTGGTAAACCTGCTCACATTATTCTGCCTTTTGTTTCTGGGATATATGCAACAGGGATCTTTTTTGGATAAGAGCAAAGCCAGCTATATTGCTAAAAGATGTATTTTTCTCAAATGAGTGACAGTAGAACCTATTTTGGAAATGTGGAATATATCTGCAATTCACAAGCCCAATAAACAAAAGTCACATTTCAACATATCTGAGGCCCTTATTTTAAGACTTTATCTGCTGACATACAGAGACTATATCATCTGCAATAGTGCCTGGCTGCCATTCTTTTGGGTATTTTTTCTTTTATTTGTGCTGTATTTTTTATTGTCTCAACACTTTTTTGAAGGAGTTAATAAACATGTGGATAAAGGTGAACCGGTAGATATAGTATACTTGGATTTTCAGAAGGCGTTTGACAAAGTTCCTCATGAGAGGCTTCTAGGAAAAGTAAAAAGTCATGGGATAGGTGGCGATGTCCTTTTGTGGATTGCAAACTGGCTAAAAGACAGGAAACAGAGAGTAGGATTAAATGGGCAATTTTCTCAGTGGAAGGGAGTGGACAGTGGAGTGCCTCAGGGATCTGTATTGGGACCCTTACTGTTCAATATATTTATAAATGATCTGGAAAGAAATACGACGAGTGAGATAATCAAATTTGCTGATGACACAAAATTGTTCAGAGTAGTTAAATCACAAGCAGATTGTGATGAATTGCAGAAAGACCTTGTGAGACTGGAAAATTGGGCATCCAAATGACAGATGAAATTTAATGTGGATAAGTGCAAGGTGATGCATATAGGGAAAAATAACCCATGCTATAATTACACAATGTTGGGTTCCATATTAGGTGCTACAACCCAAGAAAGAGATCTAGGTGTCATATTGGATAACACATTGAAATCGTCGGTGCAGTGTGCTGCGGCAGTCAAAAAAGCAAACAGAATGTTGGGAATTATTAGAAAAGGAATGGTGAATAAAACGGAAAATGTCATAATGCCTCTGTATCGCTCCATGGTGAGACCGCACCTTGAATACTGTGTACAATTCTGGTCGCCGCATCTCAAAAAAGATATAATTGCGATGGAGAAGGTACAGAGAAGGGCTACCAAAATGATAAGGGGAATGGAACAACTCCCCTATGAGGAAAGACCAAAGAGGTTAGGACTTTTCAGCTTGGAGAAGAGACGACTGAGGGGGGATATGATAGAGGTGTTTAAAATCATGAGAGGTCTAGAACGGGTAGATGTGAATCAGTTATTTACTCTTTCGGAGAGTAGAAAGACTAGGGGGCACTCCATGAAGTTAGCATGGGGCACATTTAAAACTAATCGGAGAAAGTTCTTTTTTACTCAATGCACAATTAAACTCTGGAATTTGTTGCCAGAGAATGTGGTTAGTGCAGTTAGTATAGCTGTGTTTAAAAAAGGATTGGATAAGTTCTTGGAGGAGAAGTCCATTACCTGCTATTAAGTTCACTTAGAGAATAGCCACTGCCATTAGCAATGGTTACATGGAATAGACTTAGTTTTTGGGTACTTGCCAGGTTCTTATGGCCTGGATTGGCCACTGTTGGAAACAGGATGCTGGGCTTGATGGACCCTTGGTCTGACCCAGTATGGCATTTTCTTATGTTCTTATGTTCTTAACATTCATCTGCCTGCTTTTAGTTTCTTATTTGATGAATGTTGAAGACCCTCATTTTGGACTTGTAGGACTCATCCATGTGGTGGGGTGGGGTTAGTTCTTCATTTGGGGAGAAAAGAGAGGAAACCTTTTTGCTGTGTTGCTGTATTTGTTCCATTCTGCATTTGTTTTCTAATAAAAATATTTAAAAAAAAAATAAAAAAAGTGACTTGCCTGATGAGTAGAGTTCACAAGGAGGGATGTAGAGGGAGATAAGAGAGGGGAGGTAATGAGATGCTGTACAGACAAGGTTCTTGAAGGAGAGTAAGAAGAACTTGAACTCTATGTAGAAATAGATAGGGAGCTAAAGTAGTGACTTGAGAAGAGGGGTTAATAGAGATGTGAATCGTGTCCTCGATCGTCTTAACGATCGATTTCGGCTGGGAGGGGGAGGGAATCGTATTATTGCCGTTTGGGTGTTTAAAGTATCGTGAAAATCGTGAAAATCGTGAGCCGGCACACTAAAACCCCCTAAAACCCACCCCGACCCTTTAAATTAAATCCCCCACCCTCCCGAACCCCCCCAAATGCCTTAAATTACCTGGGGGTCCAGTGGCGGTCCGGAACGGCAGCGGTCCGGAACGGCCTCCTGCAATTGAATCGTGTCGTCTTCAGCCGGCGCCATTTTTCAAAATGGCGGCGCAAAATGGCGGCGGCCATAGACCAACACGATTCGACTGCAGGAGGTCATTCCGGACCCCCGCTGGACTTTTGGCAAGTCTTGTGGTGGTCAGGAGGCCCCCCCAAGCTGGCCAAAAGTCCCTGGGGGTCCAGCGGGGGTCCGGAAAACGATCTCCTGCCGGCGCCATTTTCCATACGGAAAACGATTCGCGGCAGGAGATCATTTTCCGGACCCCCGCTGGACCCCCAGGGACTTTTGGCCAGCTTGGGGGGGCCTCCTGACCCTGGCCAAAAGTCCCTGGGGGTCCAGCGGGGGTCCGGAAAACGATCTCCTGCCGCGAATCGTTTTCCGTACGGAAAATGGCGCCGGCAGGAGATAGACTGCAGGAGGTCATTCAGCGGGGGTTCGGAACGACCTCCTGCAGTCGAATCGTGTTGGTCTATGGCCGCCGCCATTTTGCGCCGCCATTTTGAAAAATGGCGCCGGCTGAAGACAACACGATTCAATTGCAGGAGGCCATTCCGGACCGCTGCTGTTCCGGACCGCCGCTGGACCCCCAGGTAATTTAAGGCATTTGGGGGGGGGGGGGTTCGTGAGGGTGGGGGATTTAATTTAAAGGGTCGGGGTGGGTTTTAGGGGGTTTTAGTGTGCTGGTTTTCCTGCCCTCCCCCTTCCCCTGATTTACGATTTTTTGACGATAAATCGGGGGAATTGGTATTGTATCGTGGCCCTAACGATTTTTGACGATTTAAAATATATCGGACGATATTTTAAATCGTCAAAAAACGATTCACATCCCTAGGTTATATGGGTATAGTGACTTTGGTAGATCTGGGAATCATCTGTATAGAGATGGTCCTGAAAGCCATGGTAGGATATCAGAGCACCAAGGAAATTAGTATATAGAGAAAAGAGAAGGCGATCAAGTAAAGAGTTCTGAGGCACACCAATTGATAGTGGGATAGCAGAGGAGAATGATCCACCAGAGGATACACTAAAAGTGCAATGGGAGAAGTAAGAAAAGAACCAAAAGAGGATAGAGTACTGAAATGTAAATGAGGATGGAGTATCAGAGACTAGGTTGTGGTGAACAGTGTCAAAAGCAGGAAGAAAATCAAGGAGAATAAGGATCAAGTAATGGCTTTGGGGTAGATCTTTAAAAAAATACGCGATCGCGTACTTTTGTTCGCGCACCAGGCGCGAACAAAAGTGCGCTGGATTTTATAAAATACGCACGTAGCCGCGTGTATCTTATAAAATCCGGGCTCGGCACGCGTAAGGGGGTGCACATTTGTGCAACCTGCGTGCGCTGAGCCCAGCGGCGCTGCCTGTTCCCTCCGAGGCCGCTTCGATTTCAGAGCGGCCTCAGAGAGAACTTTCCTTCGCCCTCCCCCCCACCTTCCCCTCCCTTCCCCTACCTAACCCACCCCCCCGGCCCTATCTAAACCCCCCCCTAACTTTGCGCGCGCCGGCCTGCAGCCCCGCTCTGTCCTCCGGTCCCGGGGGCTGGTCCGGAGGACTCGACCATGCCCCCGGGCCGGCGCCACGCCCCCAGGCCCGCCCCCTAAACGCCACGGCACGCCCCCGAAACGCCGTGTCGTTTCGGGAACACCCCCGGACACGCCCCCGCTTGCCCCTTTTCGAAAGCCCCGAGACTTACGCGCGTCCCGGGGCTTTACGCGCGCCAGCGGCCTATGCAAAATAGGTGCGCCGGCGCACGAGGGCCCTGCGCGCATAAATCCGGAAGGATTTACGCTCGCAGGCCTTTTAAAATCCGCCCCTTTGGTTTTAGTCATAAACAAGTCATTGGAGGCTTTGGGAAGGACTGTTTCTGAAGAATGTAGAAGGTGAAAACCAGAGTGAAGTGGATCAGGAATGGATTGAGATTAAAGAAAGTCAAGACAGCATAGATGAATAGCATGTTTGAGTAGTTTGGATGCAAAAGTATACAGACAGCAGGCAGATCAAAGTTGTGAAGGAAGTTTGCAAAATTGGGGTTAGATGAAAGGATAATGTGATATATTTTGTTTTTTTTTTGTTTTATTGTTTTAATCTGTATTTTATTTTATTGTACATTTCTTTGGGTGATTTAATTTTTAAATCTGGAAAGCAATTTATAAATTGTATTAAATAAATAAAAGGGAGGAGGGAGATGGGTTGATAGTTCACATGACAGGTAGGTTTAGTGAGGGTTTTGAGGAGTGGTGTGAGAATTTTGTGAGGTCTGATGTGATCATGGCATGCTTGAAGTCAGTGGAAACAGTTGCAGTAGAAAGTGATAGATTGAGGATGTGATAGATAAAAGGGATGTTTGCAAGGGAAATAGAGTTGAATCTCTGGGTGGGAGTCGGATTAGAGGAACAGGTAGTGAATTTGGAAGAGGAAGAAGATGGGCCTTTTCCTGTATTGTGATTTCAGAAAAAAAATGAGAGGGTGGCACGGGCCAGAGGAAGGGAAGATGAATGAAATGGGAGAGGTGGATGTAGAGGTGACCTGGTTAAAAACTCAAGACTAATTTTGTGAATCTTGTCATGGAAGTATTCAGGCATAGTCTGGGCAGAAAGTAAAGTGGGTTGGGATGTGAAGGCAGTTTAAGGAGGGACTTGAGTATGGGGAACAGGATGGTGAGAATTGGAAGCAAAAGTTTGTCAGATGGACATAGTAGTCTTTCTTATCAAGTGAAAGGAGGTCAGCATGAATTTGAAATATATGAAGTTAGGATAGGCACAGCATTTTAGCCAGAGATGCTCTGCAGAGTGGGAACAAACACATAGGAAGCAAATTCTAAAGGTGAGCCAAGGCCAGAGTTTGAAGCATGGGTAAAGGGAGGGGTAAAGTGTCTATAGCAGATGAGAATTTAATGTTATAAGAAAAAACTGCCTCATCAACTGACCCAGGCAATATAGTGGAGAAAAGTAGAGACAAAATAGTAGTGGAGAAGACACAAGGATTGATAACCTAGAGATTCCTGAATGTGTTGGTGGTGACTGAATGAGGTTGTGTGAGAAAGTGTGTTTTTTTTTAACTTTATTTTTATTGAATTTACAATCAAACATAAGAACAACTTGTACCAGAAAAAAGAGATATATGCAATGGAAGAGAAATAAAAAAGAAAAAATAATAATCAGGTATAATAAAATATATCACTTCACATATCTAAAAAAAATTAAGAAAAAGGGGGAGACCAAGGAGGAAAAAAGGGCAAAAAGAAAAATACAAAGTAAGCGGTAAAAAGAAACCTGAGAACCTAGCCCCCAAACTCGCCCTATAAACAACGCCTAAATAAGAGCATTATCTTAAGCGAGGAAGTCGAGGAATGTCTGCAATTGAGATGATTCAAAGAAAATCTAATCAGAACTAAGATGTTTCACCAAGCATTTACACAGATATCTCAATAAAAATTGTGTCTCCAGTGACAACACTTCAGATTTCATTAAAATAAATGTTTCCTCCTCTCTTGAGCTGTTCTAGTAATATCTGGATATATCCAGATTTTCTGACCATAAAAAAGCTGCAAATGATTACAAAAGTAGAATCTAAGCACAGTCTCTTGAGATGATTAGAGGAAATCAGTTAAATTTAAGGGCAAATCTTGAGGTTGATTTCCAGCTGTTCCATCATGAGTTTGAGGCAAATATTGTTTTAGTAATAACCGGCATAGTATCTATAAGAATCTTAAGAATTTGAGATAAATAGCTCTTGAAAAGATCAACTGAGGAAATCGCTTTAATGATTGGGAAGTTGAGAACACTCAAATTGAAACTTCTCAGTGTATTCTCAACATTCTCCATTTTTTTAGAATAAACCAAGTCTGATTGAACCAGTTTATGTTGTACTTGTTCAACTGAAGTAATTCGAGTTTCCAAACCTTCAAGTTTAGCTTTCTGGGTTAAAGCCATAATTTCTGTTGCTGATATACGATGATTAGTGTCTAAAGTAACAGTAGTTAATAAAGAAATAGCAGATTCCAAAGATACCAGGGCATTCCATACTGCATCAAGAGTTATCACTAGAAGTTTAGGCAAGATGGTTTTAAATACCAGACATACCGGGATTTCCCCCCCCCCCCCCCCCACCTTTGCTCTTAGCGATGTCATCAACCTCCACACTCACAGGAAGAATCGGTGCAGAAGTCACACCCAGAGGGCTCTCCAAAATCAAAACCTCTGAAGCAGAAGAAGACCCTCCTTCAGGGATCAAGTCTCCAGTCTGCAGAACCACCACACCTCCTCTGGTGCCCTCCACACTCACTCCTTCATATGCCAAGGCTCCACAACCTTGGCAAGTACAGCTGGAAATGATTCAGCTACTCTGCTGAACGGAGGTGAAGGTGTTATCGGCGTACTGGGGCTTAATGAGATCTCCTTGGCCAAAGGGGCTGGTGCTCGCCCAGCGCTGGTCCCCGTAATGGCTATCACTACCAATGATATCAGCGCGGGGGGTGGGGGGGAGTTTAAGAAACCCTCAATCCGCGGCTGTTGGAGATCCGGTAAGGGAGAAGAGACATATTCTCCCTTTGCTTTGCCTTTCGCTTTGTATAAGGTATATCAAAGCAAAGTAATACAGAATTAGAAGCGTGAAATGCCGAGAGAGCTCTTTCGACTTGCTTCTCAGGTGGAGGCCATCTTGGCCGTGAGAGAGTTTTTTTAATGTGAAAGTTATCAGATGATGGCATGAGAGGGGAAGAAATGAGGTGGACAAGTCTGAGAGACAGAAGTTGGAAGAAAGGACTAGGTAAAGGCAGTACCCATGCTGGTCAGTAGAGGTCATACAACAGAGTTGGAAGTCAAATGAGGAGGTTAAGGTAAGCATTTTTGAGGCAAAAGAGTCAGAGGGGACATTGGTATGAGATTAAAGTCCCCAAAAATAAGGCCAGAGGAAAATGGCTCAAGAAATAAGAAAATCCAGCCATCAAGGTGGATGAGAAAGGAGAAGGCAGTAACTAGAAAAGGTAATAGGGTAAATAAGCAGATGGAGTGGGCTTCAGAGGAAGAAAGGGAATGGGACTATGGTGGAAGAAGGGATGAAGCTTACAAGAGGTGTGGAGCAGCAGTCCACTACCACCACCACAGCCTACTGTATGAAGTGTATGGAATAAAAGATAACTTCATGACAGAGAGCAGCAGCTAAATCAGAGTCATCAGGGGTAAGCCAAGTCTCAGTCAAGATCAGAAGATTAGGAGTATGAGAGATAAAGAGGTCATGAATATAGGCAAGTTTGTAGGAAATAGAGTACGCATTCCAAAGGAAAAATTTAAAAAGGAAAGTAGAGGAAGAGGATGGGGATAAGATTGGAGGAGTAATGGTGTGATTTGCACAGATGGGATGAAAGTTGCCATGGAGGGCCAGGATTGAGATTGATGTCCCCATCTGAGAGGAGGAGGAGCAGCAGCAGGAAAATACAGAGAAGAGAGGTGGAGGAGTGAGAACAGTGGCGAGGATAAGATATTTTCAGGAAGAGTAGAGGTGGCTGGATAAGAGGAGGAAAACTTTGAAACTGAAGAGCAGAAGACCGGAGAGAAGACAGAGTGGCTGGTGAAGTGAAGAATGTAGCAAATGGGTACAAAAAACTTGATATTAGTAGTGGTTTGCAGCAGAGAATAAGATTAGGGAGGATTAGCATCAGGAAGAGTAGATATAGGAAATAAGGGACAGAAAAGTCTACTGACTTGGGCTAATGCTATGGCGCATACCCTCTGCCAAGCTGGCTGCTTACGTCTCTGTTACATGTGTAACCTCTTCTTTGGCGCAAAGTTCAAGGGCAGTCTTTACTCTCTTGGAGTTCTAACACATTCTTGCACCAGCCGTGGGGGTTGGGGTTCTCTGTCAGGGAGGAGGTCTAAGTCTTCAGGGCTCTAGGTGCTGTGAAGGGGTAAAAAGACTACCCAGTCACTCTCACTTTTTGCTCAGTAATGATTCAAAAAATCAAAAACCAAGATAAGAAAAATACAGATCAAAAGAAATATGTTTCTCTGTCCATAGTGCCTCTTTTAATGACCCTCCTTCTCTCAACTACTTTCCCTAATAAGAGTAGGTGAGTTCTTCTCCAATTCCAACATACACTAAGGGTATTCTGAAAACTTTCTCATCATCAAAAATAGAGTGACTCTCCAAAGTACTTCTCAAAAACGTCAATCTGCCTTCCACCTTGCTGTTAACTAAGCACAAGAGGCAAAAACTGGGATCCAGTCCTTCCTTCCATGAGGTCCTCCGTTGCGGTCAGGAGCTGATCCTAAATAGCAAAAATTACTTCTCTAATCGTCTCAAAACTCTGAATATTAAAACTCATCAAATGACTAGGTCTTGATTTTCTACTCATAAACTCTCCTTTTCAATACCTCTGCACTGTGAGATCCTTACTCTCTAGTCTTCTTCTGCAACCTTGCCTTCTCTCTGGCTACTGCACATGCTCAGTGGCAATTTATACCCCTGAAACCCATCCAAAAAGAGGATGGCACAAAAGCTGGGGAGTTGCAGGATATGCAGGGACCTTTGTTTTCAGTTTTTATATTATTTTGCTTGAGAATTTCAATGTCAGAACAAACATTATAACACTGAAATTCCCAAGCAAAATAAAATAAAAACTGAAAATGAAGGTCTCTAATGGATATGCAAAAGTCTTCAGCAAAAATCCCAAGGTGACCACATGGAAATATTTGTGCAGGTTCTAATCCCTAATATGCATACACTTAGCCTCAGTCAAATATGCAACACCATATTTTTGTCACATACACTCAGTAGTGGCAGAGTCATTGCTTTCCTCAGCTTTTTTCTGGGAGCCCTAGCTGTTATTTCTTGCCTTCACCCTAGCTTCTCAACACTTCAGTCTTTCTGGGTCTCCAGCAGGGGCATGGGCATGGAATGAGGACTGAAAACAGATCCAAAGAAATATGTGAATGCTTTTTTATTGCTAGAAAAAGATCATAGTACCTTAGAAAACAAAACATCATTCATAAAGTAAGATCAAGGTCAGCACCAGGCCAAGCTGAGAAACCAGGGAGTCCAGATGAGAAGATGCAGGAAGCAGTAGGAAATAGTCCATGACAGATCAAGCAGGAACAGACACAGCAACCAGAAATAGACTGGAAGAAAGCAAGATCTGGGCAAAAGCAGGAACAAGACAAGACAGCTCAAACAGGAACACAATCTAGTGCAGAAGTCAGGAACTGAATAGCAGGTTGTTAAAACAAACAAAAAACACACTTTGAAATGTCTGTATGCCAATGCCAGAAGTCTGAGAAGTTAGAAGTGGGAGTGTTAGAGTGTATAGCAGCAAATGACGAGATTGACATAATTGGCATCACAGAGACTTGGTGGAAGGAGGATAACCAATGGGACAGTGCTATATCAGGGTACAAATTATATCGCAATGATAGGGAGGATCAACTTGGTGGGGGTGTGGCACTTTATGTCCGGGAGGGTATAGAGTCCAACAGGATAAAGATCATACAAGAGACTAAATGCTCAGTAGAATCTATATGGGTAGAAATCCCATGTGTGTTGGGTAAGAGAATAGTGATAAGAGTAAACTACCGTCCACCTGGACAAAATGGTCAGACAGATGATGAAATGCTAAGAGAAATCAGGGAAGCAAACCAATTTGGCAGTGCAATAATAATGGGAGATTTCAATTACCCAATATTGACTGGGTAAATGTAGCATCAGGACTTGCTAGAGACATAAAGTTCCTGGATGTAATAAATGATTGCTTCATGGAGCAATTGGTTCAGGAACCAACAAGAGAGGGAGCTATTTTAGATTTAATTCTTAGTGGAACGCAGGATTTGGTGAGAGAGGTAATGGTTGTGGGGCCACTTGGCAACAGTGATCATAACATGATCAAATTTAAACTAATAACTGGAAGGGGGACAATAAGTAAATCTGCAGCTCTAACACTAAGGGCTTGATTTTAAAAAGCATTTACTCACTTAAAACTGGATTTTACTCGAGTAAATGCACTTTACTCGTGTAAGTGGGTTTTTGAAAATTGCTACAATATATGCCATGAATTGTCCATAGGATTTGCTCACGTAAGTGTCCTTTACTCAAGTAAATGGCTTTTGAAAATTGCTACAATAGCAGTTACATTTATACGTGTAAATCCTTATGAAAATTACCCCCTAAATTTTCAAAAGGGAAACTTTGATAAAATGAGGAAAATAGAAAAAAACTGAAAGGTGCAGCTGCAAAGGTTAAAAGTGTTCAACAGGCTTGGACATTGTTTAAAAATACAATCCTAGAGGCGCAGTCCATATGTATTCCACGCATTAAGAAAGGTGGAAGGAAGGCAAAATGAGTATCGTCATGGTTAAAAGGTGAGGTGAAAGAGGCTATTTTAGCCAAAAAAAATCCTTCAAAAATTGGAAGAAGGATCCATCTGAAGAAAATAGGATAAAACATAAGCATTGTCAAGTTAAGTGTAAAACATTGATAAGACAGGCGAAGAGAGAATTTGAAATGAAGTTGGCCACAGAGGCAAAAACTCATAACAAAAACGTTTTTAAATATATCCAAAGCAAGAAACCTGTGACGGAGTCGGTTGGACCATTAGAAGACTGAGAGGTTAAAGGGGCTCTTAGGGAAGATAAGGCCATTGCAGAAATACTAAATGAATTCTTTGCCTCCATGTTTACTAATGAGGATGTTGGGGAGATACCAGTTCCAGAGATGGTTTTCAGGGGTGATGAGTCAGATGAACTGAACAAAGTCACTGTGAACCTGGAAGATGTAGTAGGCCAGATTGACAAACTAAAGAGTAGCAAATCACCTGGACTGGATGGTATGTATCCTAGGGTACAGAAGGAACTAAAAAATGAAATTTCTGATCTATTAGTTAAAACTTGTAACCTATCATTAAAATCATCCATTGTACCTGAAGACTGGAGGGTGACCAATGTAACCCCAATATTTAAAAAAGGCTCCAGGGGCGATCTGGGTAACTATAGACCAGTGAGCCTGACTTCAGTGCCGGAAAAAATAGTGGAAACTATTGTCAAGATCAAAATCGTAGAGCATATAGAAAGACATAATTTAATGGAACACAGTCAACATGGATTTACCCAAGGGAAGTCTTGCCTAACAAATCTGCTTCAATTTTTTGAAGGGGTTAATAAACATGTGGATAAAGGTGAACCGGTAGATGTAGTGTATTTGGATTTTCAGAAGGCGTTTGACAAAGTCCCTCATGAGAGGCTTCTACGAAAACTAAAAAGTCATGGGATAGGAGGCGATGTCCTTTCGTGGATTACAAACTGGTTAAAAGAGAGGAAACAGAGAGTAGGATTAAATGGTCAGTTTTCTCAGTGGAAAAGGGTAAATAGTGGAGGGCCTCAGGGTTTTGTACTTGAACCGGTACTTTTCAATATATATATAAATGATCTGGAAAGGAATATGACGAGTGAGGTTATCAAATTTGCAGATGATACAAAATTATTCAGAGTAGTTAAATCACCAGCTGACTGTGATGCATTACAGGAGTATCTTGCAATAATGGAAGATTGGGCATCCAAATGGCAGTTGAAATATAATGTGGACAAGTGCAAGGTGTTGCATATAGGGAAAAATAACCCTTGCTGTAGTTACATGATGTTAGGTTCCATATTAGGAGCTACCATCCAGGAAAATGATCTAGGCATCATAGTGGATAATACTTTACAATTGTCAGCTCAGTGTGCTGCAGCAGTCAAAAAAGCAAACAGAATGTTAGGAATTATTAGGAAGGGAAAGGTTAATAGAACGGAAAATGTCATAATGTCTCTGTATCGCTCCATGGTGAGACCGCACCTTGAATACTGTGTACAATTCTGGTTGCCGCATCTCAAAAAAGATATAGCTGCGATGGAGAAGGTACAGAGAAGGGCAACCAAAATGATAAAGGGGATGGAACTGCTCCCCTATGAGGAAAGGCTGAAGAGGTTAGGGCTGTTCAGCTTGGAGAAGAGACGGCTGAGGGGGGATATGATAGAGGTCTTTAAGATCATGAGAGGTCTTGAACGAGTAGATGTGACTCGGTTATTTACACTTTCGAATAATAGAAGGACTAGGGGTCAATTCATGAAGTTAGCAAGTAGCACATTTAAGACTAATCGGAGAAAGTTCTTTTTCACTCAGTGCACAATAAAGCTCTGGAATTTGTTGCCAGAGGATGTGGTTAGTGCAGTTAGTGTAGCTGGGTTAAAAAAAGGTTTGGATAAGTTCTTGGAGGAGAAGTCCATTAACGGCTATTAATCAAATTTACTTAGGGAATAGCCACTGCTATTAATTGCATCAGTAGCATGGGATCTTCTTAGTGGTTGGGTAATTGCCAGGTTTTTGTGGCCTGGTTTGGCCTCTGTTGGAAACAGGATGCAGGACTTGATGGACCCTTGGTCTGACCCAGCATGGCAATTTCTTATGTTCTTAACTTCATATAGGATCTCATTAAACTGGCAAGGAGTACAGTCAGAGGAAAGACTGAAATACATGATTAATCATTACTAGCTCTTATTGTATCAATCAAGGAATAGAAAGCTGGACACAATACAAATACAGAAAATAGAAATACATAGAAACAGAGGTGAGCAAGCTGGAAGATATTAGGGATGTGCCTAGCAAAGATTTTTGTTTCAGTTTATTTTTTCATTTTGTATTATATTTATATTGGGTTCATGTTTGTTTAATGTGTATTTTTGTTTGGTTTGTATGCCGAACCTAATAAACATCAAATAAAAAAAAAATAAAGAACTGAAACGGGGTCTCCCTGCTGCCATTGAGCTGGACCCTCCCTGGCCTTTCTGCCTACCCCACACTCCTAAAAGTGAGCCAAGGCTGGATCAAGCCAGGGCCTCCCGAGACCCCTCTATCCAGAACCATGGTTTCCTTGGCCTTCATTTACCCCTTCTATGGAGTCTTTAATATAGAAAAAGCCAGAAGCAATCCCCAGTTGCTCCTGTTCCATCAGCTCTTGCTACAGAATGGCTCCAACTGGCCCTGAGACTAGTGACAATTTTTCATGGCTATAATGCATATGGATGTAAAACAAAATGGCTCCAGTCTCAGAATCAGCTTGTTTAATTTTGTTGTACAACAAAATGGTGCCAGCCATTGTGGTGCAGCAGTCAGTGGGGCAGTAGAGATTAGGGATCATTCCTGTCCCTTGATGCACCCAAAACCCCATAAGAACATAAGAACATGCCATACTGGGTGAAACCAAGGATCCATCTAGCCCAGCATCCTGTTTCCAACAGAGGCCAAACCAGGGAGGGGCTGAATACGAATGGATCCTTCCCTAATTATCTCTCTCTCTAGCTACACTAACTCCCTTTCCCACAGTTTACTGGTAACCCAAAATGGTGCCTGGGCTACATGTGCATGGTGTTAGTGTATTTCTACTTCTTTGTAATCTTAAATTGAGCCATGTAATTCTTAAAGATGTTAATGACTGTAGTGAGGTAATTTGTAAACAGTTAAATAATAATATTATGTGTTGTGTAAAATGTGCTTTATAAGCACATTAAAGACCAGCAAATGTGCTGGTTACGAGTAAAATTTGTTTTTGCAAGGCCAACGAAAACTGTTTTGGAGTCTGCAAGATATCTGATGGCAAAGAACATGAAGCTGTTTTTTCAGAGAGAATGTTTCTGGCTATTGCGATTTATTAGAGCCTAATTAATCAGTAGGATAGACAACCTTTCCACTGTATAACCTATGGGCTTATGAACTCCACAGCCTGTACCTCATTCAGAAGGAATAATATGGATATTTTAATCTTAAACTACATAACTGGTGGTTTCCTAACCTAACACAGCCAGCCTATGCTGTTTAGAGATCTTGTCTCCCTGTTTAGTGAGTGCAAGATATGGAAAATTGTTAAATTTTTTATTATATGCATATTAGGGGGAGAGGAGAAAAAATTTGCAAGAGTGTGTGTCAGAGGAGGGGGTGGATTAGCAGCCCTAGCTCTAAATCTTTTAAATACCTAGCAATGCTTCTGCAGTGAAGAGGAACAAACGTGACAAAGGGTATGAAATGGCTTTTTATAAAGAAAAGCTTAACAGGTTAGAGCTGTTCAACATGAGAGGGGATATGATAGAGAAAGGATGACTGAGAAGGGGATATGATAGAGATTTGTAAAGACATGAGTGGTGTTAAGTTAGTAGGGTAGAGTTATTTACTCTTCCAAATAATAGTAGGTCTAGGGAACTCACCATAAAACTAACTGTAGCAGATTTAAAACAAATTTAAGAAAGTATTTTTTTCAGCCAACATACAATTAAGCTGCAGAATTAGTTGCATAATCAAGGCCAGTAGAATAGTTAGATTTAAAAAAAAGTACTTATATGCATGACTTTATAGGACTGTCCATTAACAATTATTAGTCAAGTAGACTTAGAGATTGCCATCTCTTATTTCTGGGAGACAGCAATAGAGAGAGAATCTCCCTATTAGGAGCTGCCAGGTATGCCCTAGTGACCTAGATTAGCCATTGCCGGAGATAAGATGATCGGTTCTATGGCTTATTGGTCTGACCTGATTTGGCAGTGGTTCTCAACCCAGTCCTCGAGGCACGCCTAGCCAGTCAGGTTTTCAGGATTCAGTGGAAGTAGTGCATGGAAATCTATCTCATGCTTATTCATTGTGGATATCATGAAAATCTGACTGGTTAGGTCTGCCCTGAGGTTTCGGTTGAGAAGCTGTGAGGTATGGCACTTTTAATGTTTTTTTCTTTTTTTATGAAAGCATATTTTTCTGTACTTTGTTGTTTTACATCAACCAGTTATTCATAGTGATAAACAATACCTTCATTTTACCTTTATTGCTAATTACGTATGCATTTTTTATTAAAGTGTTTCCCAACCCTCTCCTGAATGCACACCTAATCAGTTAGGTTTTCAGTTTTCCATAATGAATATGCATGAGATAGATTTGCATACATTGGAGACCCAGGTATGCAAATCTTTTTCATGCATATTGTAGTGTGGCCGCTGCCTTGTGTTACCCGGAAGAAGTAAAACATGCACACAGAGAGATACTGGCTAAGGCATATACATCTAAAATCTGAAATAGTGATTATAAGCATGCAATGTAAACATTATTGTGATTATATGAGATCACTTATGAGAATGGTCCAGAGAGAGAAAAGAGATAGAATAAGTGTTTGCAAGGATTTGTCCTTGTTAGATGGCTTGCTGGAGCAATCTGAGGCATGCAGGTGAGCTCTGTGATTTGGTTGGTTGAGCAGTTCAGGACAGTCAGGTGAGATGGTGGCTTGCTCTGCTTACTTAGCTTCAGTGGCCATCCATTGCTCCTTCCATGTGACAGGGGCCGACTAATGGCACCAGTAACCCCTGTCACATGGTAAGGGCAAAGGGCCACTGGCGCCATTTTGTTTACTGGCTGCTGATGGCCCGAGAATGGGAGATCGCTCCCGGGACTCCTGCTAGACCACCACAGATTTTAGGCAAGTTTTGGGGGGGTCCAGAGGATGGGGGGTTGTAAATAACTAAATTTTAAGGGTTGGGTGTTTTTTTTTTTTTTTTTTTTTTAAATAAAGGTGCCCCTCCCCCCCACGCTAACCCGAACAACGAATTTTCCCCAAACTTCGGGATTCGGGTCCTCCAACCCATACCGAATTGGACTATTTCTTCTTTGAAATAGTCCAATTCAGCAAAAACGATTGCACATCACTAATAGGTATAACAATGGCTATTATACTGCAAACGTCTATGTAAATGAATGTATTTTATTCAAATAACAGCTGATGTACTAAGGTGTGATAAAATAGGCTGCTATCATGCATTAATTAATGAACAGTAATGAGTCAAGTTAATCGCAAGCAAATGAATTTGGAAGTGAATGGCCCACATGTGTTGCGCTTCCCGGCTGCGTTGGCTCTGCGGCAGGGCCCGTTTACCTGGCGCGACCGTCTACCAGCTCCTCCCTGACTCCCAGCTCCACTCAGTCGCAGCTCCGACACGTGCCCCTGGACTCTCTGCAGCCTACTCCCTCGCAGCTCTCCTCACACCGGGGCTCGGCGTCCTCCTCTGTGTTGGCCCACTCCCTGGCATGCGCAGAACTCTAGCTCGGGGCCTTGGCAATCGGGTCATACACTCCAGTGTCTCTAGTTTGTCTTCCTGCATTCCATTGTCTTGCTCCTGTGTCTCCTGTTCCTGTCTCTCTGTTCCAGCATCTCCTGTGTCTCCCGTTCCAGAGTCTCCTGTGTCTCCCATTCCAGCATCTCCTGTGTCTCCTGTTCCAGCGTCTCCTGCTCCTTCATCTCTCCATCCCTTATAGTACCCTTCAGACTGATCTCACTGTACTGAACTTTGCCTGTTCTTGAATACTCCTTGTTTGCTGCCTGACCTGACCTCTGCCTGGAACTCTGACTACTCTTTGATTGCTGCCTGACCTCCACGTGGAAATAGAACCTGACCTCCTGCTTGACCTCCTGCTAGACCTGACTACACCCGGATTGACCTCCGTTACCGACCCTGCCTGGCTGACCATTCTGCACTAAAACTCTGGCCTTACTTCTGGCCTCCTGCGACCTCTGGATTTCCTTGTCTGAACACCGACCATGCACCCTTGTTCGTGGTGGGCACTCCCTTGAACTTTCTCTCTAGGAGACCCTGCGAGGCCCACCTAAGATCAGGCGGCCTGGGTAACCAAGGGCTCAACCTGTGGGAACTCCGGATTGCTATTGGTGAAGCTCCAGCTAGTCTCTGTCTCCTCCTGTGCTCCGCCTCCTGGTGGCAGGCGCTCTCCGGGTCCGACCGGAGGGCCGTACCAATCCTGCACCAGGCCAAGGGTCCACTCCCAGCGCAACAACATGAATGTTTGAATAATAAGATGAAAGAAAATAACAAGGAGCCAAAAATGTCCTCTAGTGTGACAACCAACAAAATGCAAAAGGACTTCTTCTTATGTTTCTCATATGCCCACGTTAGCTCAGTTGATTAATAATTCAGCAAATGTTTTGGAAAAACGTTATTTTTTTTTAAAAACCGCATCAGCAAGCCTGACACCGACTCTGCACTCAGCAAAATCGTTCGGTCTTGTCCTCATATGCGGCACAGTTCTTAATATTACACTTCTGTGACAAGATTGAAATGATAATTTTAAATGCTCCTTCTGTTCCCGTAGTTAGTGTGTAGGACCCGACAACGGCCGGTGTTTCGCAATCTACTGATTGCTTCTTCAGGAGTCATATTTTAAATTCTTTCTTAAAGACACCCGGTCTTAGCAAAAGAAATCTCAGATCAGCAAATAAAGCCTTACTAACCATACCCTCTGTAAAGACAGCTAAACTGACACAAGTAAGGGAGAGAGCACTGTCATTAGCCGGCCCTATATTATGGAACTCAATGCCACCCGAAATAAGACTAATGAGGGATCTAAAACTTTTCAAAAAAAAGCTTAAAAACATGGCTTTTCAAAAAGGCTTTTCAAAGTGAGAATGGGAATTAGGTAGTACTAAGAAACAAAAAAAGGACTTATACACACAAGCAAAAGTCACCTGAGAACATATGTGTGTTTTTATTTTATTTTTCACACTTAAGTATTAAGTTAAAGAATTACAGTATACCGCATCTACGGTTAACCCATAAAGGGAATTTTAATCCACTTTACATATAGCTTATAATATTGAATCATGTATCTGAACAACTGCGGCACCCTCTGGTTAAAGTACAATCCATTTCAAATTTATTTATGTGCCTATTTGTAAACCGTTGTGATGGTATATCACTAAACGACGGTATAGAAAAGTTTTTAAAATAATAACTAAATTAAAAAATATATATAAACAGAGAAATATGACAGCAGAAAAAGAATATATAGTTTATCTAGTCTGCTCAACCATACCAACTGCTCAGACATACTTCTACTCCCAAAGAGATACCCTGTGCTTGTCCCATCCTTTCTTGAATTCAGATACTGTTTGTCTCCACTACCTCCACCGCAAGGTTGCTCCGTTCATTCATCATCCTTTTTGAAAATTATATTTTCTTAGATATTTCCTGAGTCTACCTCCCTTTACCTTCAACTCATTTCCCCTTTTTCTAGAGCCTCTTTTCCATTGGAAGAGGCCAACCTTCTGGTCATTGGTACTTTGGAAGTATTTAAATGTCTTTATCACTTTGCCCTTATCCTGCATTTCCTCAAGAGCATTCATGTTTAGATCCTTAAGTCTGTTTCCATATACTTTTAAACAAAGAATACTCATCATTTTAGTAGCCACAGTCTTGAATGACTCCCATCTGGTTTATATCCTTTTGAAAGTGAGGTCTCCAGAATTATGCACAGTATTCCAAATGAGGTCTCACCAGTGATTTATGCAGGGTCAATATAACCTTTTTTCTGTTGATCATTCTTCTCCATATGCACCCATGCAGGTCCTCCCTGCCAATATTTAAAGCATGGTTATATTGATACTGATCTTTTCTGATCCCAGTGGCTCCCCATTTAGACATTCTCCCAACGTCCTCTGTTAGTGAAGTGATAACCATCTGCCATGAAACTCTGCATGAGATGGTTGACAATCTGGCCCCTGAAAAAAATGTCTTACCTCATATGAACAACAAAGCTCCATGGTTTTCATCTGAGCTTAAAAGAGCCATGTCTTCTTTTCATAGCCTTGGATACCGCTGGCACATAATGCATTCTGAAGGTGATCTCATACTTTATATTCATTCCCTCGATGGACACAGGAAGGCGACTGTTCAAGCAAAGAAAACATTTATTTTAAAAAAATTTCAATTAACCAGAAACACTTCCCAGGAGTTGCTTCACACAGTGTCTTGATTAATAAATTCTCTGTCGATGAATAGAACTGAATTAGCCATGACAAGTACGTGACATCATCCGGTGGCGTCGAATGGACCTCTCTCTTTTAGAGGCATATTTGCAAAGCTGCAATAAGCATTTATTGTGTGAAAAAGAGTGTTTTTTCGTGCAATAAACACTTATTGCAGCAATATCGCAATGATATTTTTCCCTAAATAATATATGTATGTTAATGAGTTGCTTTGAATGTATAAGCTTTGCAAATGCATGCAAAACAGCACATTCATGGCTGTTTTGCATGAACTCAAGTTGTTATTTTCCAAAAAATTAGCTACAACTCAGGAGTTGTAGCTAATTTTTCTTTGAGGCATCGGGACACTAATGTGCATCTAGATGCTTCTGGATACTTCTTAAAGGGCTATGCCAGCTTTAAAAACTCCCCCTCCCACTGTGTTCCAGACCCCTGCCGCCTCTAGATGTGGCCCTGAAGTGAAAAATGAAAAAAGAAATAAATGTGAAAGTTGCATGGCAACTTTTGTTATTGATACCTAGGACTGACCCATGACCAAACCAGCTGTTATTATTGTGGATGGATGTTACCATATACCCAAGGATCAAGGGCTTGGAAAATGGATGAACTGCATAAGTCTCTTAGAAGTCGCAGTTGATACTCTTCCTGAAGTGCTGCCATGTCTGCCTCACTGGGAATAGAGTTGGGCAGGTTGAACCCTTGTGGTTAAGTAAACAGAAGTGGCATGTGTCAAAGAAAAAGAGGTGCCATTCCACAGACCCACCAGGGCAGATGGCACTGAAGAAGCACTGAACCACAAGTGAATAAGCATTGTTGATGCACGGTGCATCTGTGCCATCAACACATAGTGCATCAGTATCATCAACAGACAATGCATAAGCACTGTCAACATATCGTGCATTAGCACCATCAGTGCATATGGTGTTGAAGCATAAGACCCTGGCACCATCAATGCATAAGGCTTTGGTGCCATTGAAACACAAGATCACAGCTCTATTGGTATATACATCTCAATCTCGATGATTCGAGCCCTGGATCATCGAGCATCAAAACATTTAGCCATTAAATCATCAGTACATCATGCGGCAGAGCTCCCTATGCAACAGTTTGCTGGCGAATCCAAAGAAGGGTGGGTATGATATCCCTATTCCACACCAATTATCAGGTCACTTACACTAAAAAAATTAATAGCACAAGGGCTATGTTTGGAGACCCCAGATCTCATTTGCTCTCTGGTACCCCTCACATCTAATAGGCCTCTAATCCAAGTTTTGCAGAGCCTAGAAGATATATAGGATTCAATTGTAGTATCCGAAGAGGATGTTCCATCACCCACACTGGGACAGAGGGCATCTTAACCCCTTGACTAAGTATCAGAGTTGGTAAAGTATTTCTTTACTCTGTGGTGGCTAAGGATAAGGAGGGTACCTTCTAATCTCTTCTTTCCAGAATATCTAATTTACTCTCACAACAGGAATTCCCAGTATCACCAATGTGTACTGGTACTTCATTAGAACTCCCGTGCAGTGGATTTAGCTCTTGGCATTCCATTGCAATGGAGAAAAGCCAGTCAGAGGATGCACACCAGGAGTATACTCCTACAACACAATGAAGGACCTCTCTTCATTCACTTTCTTCATTATTGGGGGTCCTGGTTTAGTGTTTCCTCAGCACCAAGTTCTGATAATGGGTCAATGGGGATCCACTCCGACAAACTTCCAGAGCCTCTTGAACACTTATCTCCTACTCTAAGTTTCTAGACAAGTTGGAGAAAGCACTCAGTATTAACATGTGTAAGAACAAAGAAGCCCATAAGAACATAAGAAATTGCCATGCTGGGTCAGACCAAGGGTCCATCAAGCCCAGCATCCTGTTTCCAACAGAGGCCAAACCAGGCCACAAGAACCTGGCAATTACCCAAACACTAAGAAGATCCCATTCTACTGATGCAATTAATAGCAGTGGCTATTCCCTAAGTCAATTTCATTAATAGCAGTTAATGGACTTCTCCTCCAAGAACTTTTCCAAACCTTTTTTGAACTCAGCTATACTAATTGCACTAACCACATCCTCTGGCAACAAATTCCAGAGCTTTATTGTGCGTTGAATGAAAAAGAATTTTCTCCAATTAGTCTTAAATGTGCTACTTGCTAACTTCATGGAATGCCCCCTTGTCCTTCTATTATTCAAAAGTGTAAATAACCAAGTCACATCTACTCATTCAAGACCTCTCATGATCTTAAAGACCTTTATCATATCCCCCCTCAGCCATCTCTTCTCCAAGCTGAACAGCCCTAACCTCTTCAGCCTTTCCTCATAGGGGAGCTGTTCCATCCCCTTTATCATTTTGGTTGCACTTCTCTGTACCTTCTCCATCGCAACTATATCTTTTTTGAGCTGCGGCGACCAGAATTGTACACAGTATTCAAGGTGCGGTCTCACCATGGAGTGATATAGAGACATTATGACATTTTTGTTTTATTAATCATTCCCTTCCTAATAATTCCTAACATTCTGTTTCCTTTTTTGACTGCTGCAGCACACTGAGCTGATGATTTTAAATTATTATCCACTATGATGCCTAGATCTTTTTCCTGGGTGGTAGCTCCTAATATGGAACCTAACATCGTGTAACTACAGCAAGGGTTATTTTTCCCTATATGCAACACCTTGTACTTGTCCACATTAAATTTCATCTGCCATTTGGATGCCAAATATCCCAGTCTTGCAAGGTCCTCCTGTAATGTATAACAGTCCGCTTGTGATTTAACTACTCTGAATAATTTTGTATCATCTGCAAATTTGATAACCTCACTCGTCGTATTCCTTTCCAGATCATTTATATATATATATATATATATATATAAAAACACTGGTCCAAGTACAGATCCCTGAGGCACTCCACTGTTTACCCTTTTCCACTGAGAAAATTGACCATTTAATCCTACTCTCTGTTTCCTGCCTTTTAACCAGTTTGTAATCCACAAAAGGTCATTGCCTCCTATCCCAAGACTTTTTAGTTTTTGTAGAAGCCTCTCATGAAGAACTTTGTCAAACGCCTTCTGAAAATTCAAATACACTACATCTACCGGTTCACCTTTATCCATATGTTTATTAACCCCTTCAAAAAAATGAAGCAGGTTTGTTAGGCAAGACTTCCCTTGGGTAAATCCATGTTGACTGTGTTCCATTAAACCATGTCTTTCTATATGCTCTACGATTTTGATCTTGAGAATAGTTTCCACTATTTTTCCCGGCACTGAAGTCAGGCTCACTGGTCTATAGTTACCCGGATCGCCCCTGGAGCCTTTTTTAAATATTGGGGTTATATTGGCCAGCCTCAAGAACAAAAGTCTTTGGTCTCCTCCAAATTCTAAACACACTGGCAGACCCAGCAACTGTCCTGATCCATGATATCCTTCAAGAATTGCAAACAAGAATGTGGGAAAATCCTATTTCTTATGCCCTAGTCACAAGAAACTAGATTTCAAACATAGAATACAAAAATCCCTGGGATTTGGAATGCACAATTATACCATCAATCAGTTGTGGTAGAATTGGCTCTTAAAAGAGCAAAGAAAACAAGGATATATTTGAATACTCCACCAAGTAAGGATTCCAGGTTACTGGACTATTTCAGTAAAAAAGTATTTCAAAGGCCATGCTTATTGCACAGATCTCCGCACCCCATTTCTACATGGTTCAATACTTACATAATTATATACAGGAAGTAAAACCTTTTCTTCGACCCGGGGAAGGTGGTATTTCATTCTCTTAGTCATTCTTAAAATAGTGTATATGTCATCTTATTCAATCTGTCTATGAGGCATTTGTTACCATGGCATACACCTCGACAGTTTCCATCAGAACATATTGTACGCCTTGGTTGAGAGCCAGTAGCCTATGCGATGATGTTTACATGTTGACATCCCCTGCCTGGGTGATCACTTTTTCAGAGAATAGCTCAATGAAGCAATGGCTCAAATAAAGGAATTACACATGGCAGTCCATCCCTTCAGAACAACAGTCTTCTGCAAGTCGCACTTACTATGCTTTTAAAAGACCATATTTACAAAGTCACCTCTTCCGGTAATTTCAACAAAACCAGATGCCACATCTGCTTCTGCAGCAGCAACAACTTTTGACCTGTGCTTGACAACGTGAGTTCTGTCAACCAAAAACAATGCCTTAAGTTCATCTAAAGCTTAGATCAAGAGTTTGACCACCATTCAAACCCAGCAACAATCCTCATCAGTAGGGAGGAGAATTCAGCACTACCTGGAGGAGTGGTGTAAGATCTCCAAATATCACTGTGTTCTCAAGATTGTGGAGAATGGATACCACTTGTGTTTCTACCAGTTTCCAGCACTTCCTCATTTTTCGGCCTTCAATCTGGATTTGTCTCACTCGACACAGTTCAGCCTGGAGATGGAGTAATTTCTCAAACAGCAGGTGATAGAACCGATTGACTCCCCGTAACCATGGCCAAGGGTTCTATTCCCATTACTTCCTTATCCCTAAGAAATGTGGGAGAATGAGACCTATCCTGGATTTAAGAAGCCTGAACAAACATATAATCTGGAAGAAATGCAAAATTAATTTTCTTCACCCAATTCTCCCCTTCATCCAAAAGGGATGTGCTCACCATTTTTTACTCTCACTGGCATTACCTGTGCTTTATGCTAGACTCTTCATATTATCAGTACAGACTGGCTTGTAATGGCGAGCTCCACGGAAGGTATACTAACATCCATGCAAAAAGAAGTACAACTGTTATAATCTCTAGGATTCCTAGTGAATTTTGAAAAATCAACTCTAGTTCCCTCCCAGAAAATCAAATTCATTGGAGTGTAAATAGATCCTCTGTAGAAGAGAGCTTTCTTTCTTTCAGATCAAATGAATACTTTTAGATCCCTTGTATACTAACTGTTGAATGTGATTCAGTCATCAGCCAGGGAAGTCCTAGTTGTTCTGGGCCACATGGCAGCAGCAATTCATATAGTTTCACTAAACACCCCCCCCCCCCCTTTTCATACAGCTCCTGCAGTGTGGTCTCTACTCCTAGTGGGACCAACTCACTCAACCCCTGATAACCAAAGTGAGAAGTTCACAAGAAATAAAACATGATCTTTGCTTGTAATATAGACTCCCTCATCCTCCAGGAGAGAAACCACTTTGTCTACTCCTCACCAAGTTATGTTGGTGACAGATGCCTCAACAAAGGGTTGAAAAGCCCACACAGGGCCAATTTTAAACTCAGGGAAAGTGTTCATTCATAGAAAGACAACAACTTCATATCAACCTCCTGTAATTGAGAACAATCAGATACACTCTATCAGCATTCACTTGCTTTCTTCTGGGCAAAAGCATTCTCATTCAAACTGACAACCAAGTAGCCATGTTATGTGTGAATAAGCAAGGGAGAAAAGGGTCTTGGACTGTTTGCTAAGAAGTGATAAAGATATGGGAATGAGCATGCAGACATCAGGTTGTCCTGCAAGTGACCTACCTTCCAGGGATCTCCAACACATTAGCAGATTATCTCAGCAGAGCTTCTTGATCACACAAATTATCTCTGCAGCAGTCAACAGCTGACAAACTAATCAGTCTATGGGGAATTCCACAATCAACCTATTTGTATTGGAGTGTGGCCCCCCACACCTTGGTCTGGACTGTGAATTACCCCTATGCTTAGGATGGGGAGTACCACATGAGAAATTATATTTACTAATATGATTTATCTTCAGGTTTGTAGCCTGAGTGGGGGATGTGACAGGACCCTGGTCACTCCAATACCACAATTCTGTGCCCTTCCCAATCAACCTCTCAATTGTAGCATCATAGACCAGATATAATTATCATACCAGAATAAAACAGTAAATAACCCTTTTACTAGTATTGTGTAAGTAGACAGTACATATATCCAGAACATTAAAAGGGAAAAGTACAGAAGTGAATTATAATATAAATGTGGAGTTTTCTTAGTTTATATAAAGCAATGCAAAAATAACACTAGGTATGGCCTGTTAACCAGGGCAACCAACATACTCATATGAATAATAAAACAAAAATTGGGAATGCTAATAGAGAAAGGGGTGTGTGTGTATGGGGGGGGGGGGGGGATCAGTGAAATAAACTGCTTTAAAAATTTGTACTAAAAAAGTATGTGTGGGGGTGGAACAACCACCCTAATGACAACAATTTGAAAAGGGTGTATCCTGTCCCAAACATAAAATTATGTGGAAAAAAAAAACAATCAAGAAAATGAAGAAATCTCTGTTGATGGTAGAGCTGGCTAGATGACAAACCTAATAGATAAACACTGCAGTGTGTGAAAGGGTTCTCTCTCTTGAGGAGATTCCCTAAATGTTTTAGTTGGTATTAAACAGAATGCAGGCCTGGTTTCAGTCTCTTTCAGAAAGACCACAGTCCACCAATTTTTCTTTCTCAGTACCTGCCAGCAAGGGTTTGTGCTTGACTTAGGCTGTCAGGCTGAAGCTGTTAAGATGAGATACTGAATTTATAACAAAAGGCAAGGAAATGTAATGCTCCCTTGACCGCTTACCTCGCGGGCATTCCTGGGTCTGGGACCAACCTGGCAGGAGCCCCCCCCCACAGGGAGGCTCCGTCGGTCCTCTCATTCTTTGCACTTGATACCTCCACCTGGGGAAGAAGGTGTTAGTGAGTGGGATTTCCCTCCTTTCACCACAGGAAAACAAATGGGACTGTAAAGAAGGCTGGCAGTATGTACAAATATATACAGGTTTATTAGACTATACAAGTATATACATTTCTACATGAATATGTACATTGCTAATTGTATGTCAAGCAGCACACTTATCTACTCGTGATTAGTAGTCTCAGTCTACACAACTATACACATTTCTACAAGGTAGCTAAAACATTTAATGGCAATTTGGGGTTGTTGGCCCCCACAGTATACCACCCTATAAAATAGAAGGGACCTCTTGCATTCCCACTTACTCAAGCATTATTATTATCCTCCCTCTTTTATCCCAAGTCTCACCCATGTGAATAGATGCAACTAGCCTGGTGGGCAGGGTTGGCCTGGGGGTGTCCGCTGTATCTATACTGTTTCCTTCCGCACCACTGAAATGTCCGTGTCAATGCTGGGGTCCATGCCCTCCTGGGGAACCTGATTCTGCCTCCTGGTCTGTTGTTGGGGTCTGCAGCCTACTAGGGGCCCAACTCTGCCTCTTGGCCTGCCGCTGGGTTCCTCACCCTCCTGGGGGACCCAACTCCAACTCCCAGTCTGCTGCTGGGGTCCACACTCTCCCAAGGGACCCAACTGTGCCTCCCAGATTACTGTTGGAGTCCACACCTTCTTTGGGGACCTGACTCCGCCTCCTGGACTACTGCTGGGGTTCACACTCTCCTGGGGGGACATAACTCTACCTTCCAGACTGCTGCTGGGGTCCCCTTGCTCAAGGGGGACCACTCCAGCTCCAGATCTGCCACTGGGGTCCCCACACTCAAGGGGGGACCACTCCAGGCTTGCTGCTTACCTTCAGTTCTCCTCCCTCAGTGTGAAGGTTTTCCATGACTTGGGCTTTTAGCGCCACTAGGCTCATGGCTGTATTAGCATACAGTGGTTCTGGCCCTCTGGAGTCTCAGCTTTCAGTGATTTTAGCTCCTCTAAGCTCATGGCCAGTCATGTGCTGTTACCCAGCCTGTATAAGTTACCTTCTCTCAGTCTGGCTTTTATCTGTTGTCTAACCCTGTATGGGTCACCTCTCAGCCAAAAGACCAAGCCCCAAGCAGGACCACAGAGAGAGACCATGTGCATGCCCCTGTATTCTGCCTGACCAATCCCCCTGTTGTCTGGGATCTCGGTACCCATGTGTCTGAATACCCTTGTTAATCAGGGTGAAAATCTGTTTGCTTCCTTGGACTGTTTTCCAGTACATTTCTCTCATAAATCCCTTCCACAGTCATAGTTCTGTAATTTAGGAGTTTGAATCCTCTAATTCTTTTAGTGATATTTCCTACAAATTTTCCAGCAGACGTCCAGGGGGCTGTGACATGCAAATCCACTACCTGAATATCTGACTAATCTATTCAATGGTCAGTTAAGTATCTTCACACTAAGGGGCCTGCCAACCTTTTCAATTTCATTCTGTGTTTCCTGGGATGGCGGCTCATGTTACACATCTGCATTGTCCTCCCCTAGTTTTCTTTCCATTAGTTCACTTAAATGGTAGCATGCTGAAACCTCCATCTGGTGTGTGTGTGTGTGTGTGTGTGTGTGTGTGTTCAGAAATAAACCTTTTCCTTCTAAGATCCTCTCTGTTTAAAGTTTAGATTATTTAACTCAGTCACTTAGGTGATGCAGCCATGTGTTCTTGGGCATGGATATTTCTGGAAAGGAAGTCTCTCAGCCTCTCAGCTCCTGACTTCTCTGTCCCTTGGGATTTTACATGTAGCTTGGCTATGAAGCAAGAACAGCTGTCTGACTCTGTATTTCCTCAGAGCTCAGACTTCTGTCTCTTTCTCTAGATAATTAGCTCTTTAGGGGAAGAACTGATTGCAGCACTGCCAGATTCACTTCTCTCTTCCTGGCTCCTGGCTCCAACTTCTGGTTGTTCCGTCCCAGTACACACAGACAGAGACAGCCAAACTGTGCCTTTTTTACCTTAAATGTTATCTCAACATTCCTTTGGCTTCCTCTTCTAGCTATGTAGGGGTGTTCTCTGGGCAGACTAAACAATATAGACCTTTTCCCAACACTATGAATACTGGATGCTGGCTCTTGCAGAACATTTGTCATTCACAGGAGAGCACACAGGGTTCTTTGATGCATCTTTATATTCTCACTCCTTGGCTGCGGCAGTTTACAGTCTCTGCAGGATTAAAAACACATCACTGAGATTCAGATGCAGCTCAGGCCACATTCTAGGTCTCCAACACATGATATGCTCATGGGGCCAGAACCTGGTTTATAGAGCTTGCTAAAAGAACAAAACAGAAAACTGTAAATGTTTTGCTCCAATTCTTCTAAGTGAGCTCAGATCAGCTCAGACTGCTTTTCTGCCCGATTAGAATGCAGATTTTATGTATGCTTTTTCATCAGTTACACTGATAACCAAAACAGTGCAAAAAGTGTTTGAAAACCAGGCCTGTCTGATCATCATAGCTCCAGCATGACCCAGACAAATGTGGTTCATGTATCTAGTACAGCTATCTAGCAGTCCTTCAATTTCTTAAGTCAGTACCATCCCTATTAACTCAAGAAAAGGGAAGTCTGCTTTATACAAACCGTCTCTCCCTCAGCTTGCCAGCTTGAATGTTGAGTGCTCAATGATCGCCAAATTATTCTTACCCAAAGGAGGTTGAAGACATAATAGTATCTGCCAGAAAACCATCAACTAGAAGTCTATGGTTTTAAATGGAAATGTTCTCCACATGGGATCAGTGCAATACCTTGGATCTGTTTGTATTTGAATTCAAAGAATTACTGAGCTATTTGCTTTTATTTTCTGACTCAGGACTAAGCACCTTATTAGTAAGAGTGCATCTTAGTGCCATAGCAGCTTAACATACTCAAATCGAGCTTAAGCCTATCTCCATGCATTTGTTAGTTTCCAATTTCATAAAAGTGAAAGGAGAAGAGCTCTGATTTCTAACCGTACCTCCTTTTATGTTTGTATCTACTATTTACCTGTGACCCTCCTATCCGTTTTAGAAAATTAGCCAAACTGCAAAGAAAACAAATCTCCTTTATTCCAAAATTACACAGGGCTAAGCTTAATACTTTGATTCAGGAAATATACAAGCAATTGGGGACACAGCAAAAGCATATTTAATGTCCAGTGCTTATCCAATTATCATTAATTTCTGCTGGTCTCAGCTCTCTTTAGCTGAGACTTACTTTTGAATGCTAATAAGTTCCTCCTTACTAACCGATGGGGTAGGAAATGGAGTCCAGGTTCTTACCATGCTCTGGCAGTAGCTTACATTCTTGGGCTGGTCGGGAGGTCCCTAACTTCACCAGTCTACAGCACAGATGCAGAGAGGAGAGTCACGGGCACCGAAGTGAAAGACTGTTCAACTCTGAAGTCTCTTAGACCTTGTCTCTGCAAGTCACCTCGGCCCAGGATGCATGAGGGCAAAGAAGGAGTTAGAAAGCCACAGCACTCAGACAGGTTGCCTCCTTCTCTTCAGATGGGTCTCAATTGTCTGACCCTGAGTATTGGTGCCCTGCTATTTTTCAAGGGCTTCCCTGTGCATAATTCAGTAGCTCATGCATAGTCACATATATGCATAATTAAGGCTTTTAATTAGCAGACTTTACCAGTCCTTTGTCTCATCTCCAGGTTCATCAAATGGTCAGTACTGATGAATTAGAATAGAATGTGTGAAATAAAGTATGACCTGATCACTTCATAATAATTAATAAATGACAAACTTCAAATGACTTCAAAGAAATTTAATAATAACAAAGGTGTAATGTACAACTTGTAGTACAGACCCCGACATGGCTGTGTTTTGCTTGAGGGGCTGTGTGAAGTGAACAGGTTACACTTTATTTTGCTCATTCTATTCTGGTTTGCTGCTTTATGTGTGATTTTCTACAGGTCTGATGAATGACAGTTTTTCATAATTGACAGAGCTCTGATAAACTAAGATCCCAGGTGAACATTAGGAGCCATAAAGAGAGGACTCAATATTATTGCAAGTCCGATTCCCTTACAGGACCATCTGTGCTTATGTTTCTTTTGGCCCCATGTTGGTGCCATGTTTATCAAGGCTAATAAATCCTTCAGGCTTGTCACATACACAGCTCTGCTGAGTTTCCTTTTGGTTGCCCATGGCAGAACAGGCAATGTCCATTTTATCTTCATTTAGCTGTATAGCCCCCGTAGGCCAATGTCCATTTTTACATCTTAGCTGCTTGTCTTGTTAGCAAGAATTGGGATATTTCCTACAAAAGGCTTGTGACATTCTAAGCTTCCAGTTGTAAAACCACCTGTTCCTAAACGTGATTCTTGTGCAACTGATGAAGCCGCCATTTGAACGATTGGAGTTGGCTTCTCTTAAGTTTCTAACATGGAAAGTAATATTCCTTGCAGCAGTAGCATGAACCAGAAGAATCAGCAAGCTTCAGGCTTTAGTTCATTATTCACTTTATATGCTCTGCACCTACCTGAGATTTCTACCAAAAGTAGTAGTATATTTCCATGTGAATCAATCCATCGTATTACCTATGTTCTTTCTGAGGCCACACACATATAAAGGTGATTACGCCATTCATACCTTAGACTGTAAAAGAGCCTTGGCTTACTACAAAAGAACACAGCCCCATCATCAGGCTTTGCAACTATTTGTCTCTTATGATCCTCACAGTCTGGGCATAGCTGTGGCCTAACATACATTCTCCAATTAGCTAGCAGACTGCACCACACATTGCTATACACTAGCAGGCCTACAAATTAAAGATATTATCAAGGCTCACAAAGTTAGAGCCATACCTCTTGAAGACATTTGTAAAGCTGCAACTTGGTCATCAGTACACATGTTAGTATCCTATTATTGGCTGGATAACCTCTTAAGGAGTGACAAGCAGTTTTGCATAGCCTGTTCCCCCAGCAGTCTACTCTCCATGGTGGAGTCTGGGTTGCTTATTTAATAAATAGCCTGCTACAGCCCTCAATTTGGGACTATCCACATGCCATGGCTAATCCAGCCTTGCTTTTTGATGGAAAAAGCAAGTTTGATTACTTTAAACAGTATTCTCCGTAGACAGCAGCATGAATTAACCTGTCTCCCTGGAGAGTTGGCTACCTTGCTAAATTTAGCTTTAAAAGCAACTTAAGGGGTTCACAAGGCAATGCTTGTGAGGGAACTCCTGCATATGCTCAGCAGAGCCAAAGCTCTACTAGCTAAGGCAGAGAGGTCTGTTTGGTGCCATTGGATGATGTCACCTACATGTCATGGCCAATTCATCCTGTTGTCTACAGAGAATGTCATTTACAGTGTGTAAACTTACCTTAAAAATGTTCTGATTCAAGAAATCAGTTCTCAAAGACAAGCAGGATGATAGTCTTCACAAGTGGGTGACATTCGATGAAGCCAAGCCTGTAGGTTTTATGTCAAAGTTTCTAGAACTTTGACTGTGACCTAATGGGCATGTGCAGGCTGGTATTGTGCCATGTGTCCACATGAGGGCCCTTCAGTCTTTTCTTTTCCACAGAGCTCATGGTCACAGATCTTCAGTCTCCTGCAATCCCTGGTTTATTTGTCTTTCATAACAGACAGGAATCTTTCACTGCAGGGCCCCACAGTCTGTTTCTTCCCTTTTAGTGTCCTTAGGTAAGGTTGTTTAGTTGTTTTTGTAAGTTTTTGTTCCATTGTCATGCCCACTTGGTACACTATCCTATTCATAGTAACTGAGTTCTTTGATTTTTCCTCCTTACTTTATTGCCCAGCTATGGATAAGTATACCAGTGGCCTTAAGAGATGCCTTTTGTGTGACAAGGTCGTGGCTATGATGGATCCCCATGATAGATGTGACCTGTACCTGGGGGCATCCCATAATATCTAGGGGTGACATTGATACACAACCATGACTCCTTGGAAGTGCTAGTCCCAGAGCTCATGGAGAAGTAGTTCAGGCACTGCGAGTCTGGCCCATCATTATCGAAGGCTTTGACATCAATACTGAGGAAGTAATGATCTTTACTGGATGCATTGATGCATTGACATTGATGCATTGACATTGGAAGGGCATCGAACCACCTCAAAATACAGGATTGGAAAAAACTATGGAGATAACCATTGACTGAGTTTTCTCGCCTGAAGAAGGCCATGAGTTTGGTTTCTTTGGTGCCAATATTCTGAAGTTCCAATGTCGGATATCGAGCAAAGGTGAGGAAGCATCAGCATCGGTCTCCATCAGGAGCATGGACATTCTGGCTGCAGCCATGAATCCCCTGAAGCATTCCCGTAGAGAGGAGAGCTCATCATTATTCCAGTTCTAGGAATGGCAATAATATCCAGGGATCTAAGTGTCTGACTTCCCAGGAATATGTGGCCTCCCCTCCTGCCTCCCAACTGGTTTGGCATCAGCAATCTTTAAGGAGATGCTGGATAGGAAAATCCAGTGATGCAGAGCATTGGTGCACCGGCATTGAGTGCATCGGTGTCAATGCAAGCCCATACACCGCCACTGTCAGAGTCCCTGCAGCTGCCTGGAAGCCTGGTACCATCATCAGTACTATTGTTGGTTCCTCAGGGGAATCGATGTCAGTGTTGGCTGATCTCCGACCAATCAAGGGAGATAAGCACATGAGTTCCTTGGGGTCCAGGGCACAACAGACAAGTGGTCCCCTCTCTGAGGCCTTGTCTGCAGGAAGGATAGGATTTGGGTCTTCTCTTGAAGCATACCTGTCATGTTCGGACTAAGAGTATTCTTAGGCATACAGCTATAGATCTGAAGTTGTCTCTGAAGCAGAGGAGTGAACTGGTCTCCCTCTGACTTCTCTCCTGCTCTAAAAAGAAGGAAGTCCCCACTGAAGGACTTTTTCTTTACTGGTTTTGTGCAGAGAATGGTGGAGGCCATTCCATTTCCTTTTTTGAAGGAGGATGAAACCAGAAACAAAATGCTGAAAATCCTCTAGTTCATGGAGCTTCCTAATGAGATTTTGACAATCTCAGTACACGAGATCCTTCAGAAGGTTCAGATGAGGATGTGGGAGAACCCCCTCTGTGGATCCTGTCAATAATTGGCAGACACGATTTATCATGTTCCAAAGGCTCCCAGATTATAAAAGAAGAAACTGCTCTCAAGAGCACCAAAAGGACTAGAACCCATTCCTTGTGCCCCTGGGAAAGGATTCAAGAACTTTGGATTCTCTTTGGAGAAAGGTTTTCTAGGGAGCAATTCTCAATGCCAGCATAGCTTCTTACCAGCTCTTCACTGTCCAGTACATATGGGACCTGCCGAAGCTGATGCAAGAGGTGGCTGAGCAGCTTTATTTTGTAATATTTATATGTTTGTTTATTTATTTATTTAAAATCTCTTATTGATTACTTCTCTGACTCAATGAAGTCATCAAAAGCAGTTTACAAAAATAAAAATGAAAAATAATATAAAAACTTAAATCTGACCAAAAATAAAAAACATAAAAACGCAACGTTAGAAGCAGTGTGATGACCTCCAGTCACTGGTAGATAAGGATATGGAGTGTGGAAAACACATGGTTAGGTCGACCTTTGTTTCTTTCAAAATGGCATCGAGAGTCTCTGTCTTGAGGATTGACACTCACAGAGTTGCCTGGCTGCGGACCTTTGACCTTGGAACTGAGATCTAGGAAAGACTCGCTGATATGCAGTGCACTGGAGAGAATCTCCTCAGAGATATGGTAAAAGAAGCAATGGCACAGATCAGAATACACTGTGTGATGCTTCAGGAACTCTTCACAGCCACTCCAGACCTGTCCTCCTTTGCTTGTAGATACCCAGGTGGGAGGTTCAAGATGACACTTCTTCCAACCGAGGAGGCATTATTGCCCCTCCCCCCAATCCCATACTGAAAAGTCTGCCGTTCTCATCCAAGGCAGCAGAGAGCCCCCTAAGCCACAGACAGTGCCCCACTGAAAACCAGGAAAAGGGTTTTGACTGGCTTGCAGAAAAAGAACCTTCCTTATGAAGACAGGCTAAGATTTTATGTAACCCATTGTTCCAATGTAACTTCAGACTCTTGGGTCCTCAGTATAATACAAAAAGGATACAGATTATGCTATTGGCTGTCCCACCAAATAAGCCTCCAGACCCTGCTTGGGGGAAGTCTCGACATCAGGATATGCTACAGAAGGAGCTCACCTTCCTCTTAGAGACCAATATGGTCAAGCCTGTTTCAGCAGGAGAAAAAGGGCAGAGATTCTACTCCATGTACTTCCTGTTTCCAAAGAAAACAGGATGAATCCATCCCATGCAAGTCCTAAGAGCCTTGAACAGTTTCTAAAATGAGAAAAGTTCAAGATGGTTTCCCTGGCCACCTTAATTCTCTTTTTGCAAATTCTCCTCTGGGTCCCACTCCCAAACCTGTAGGATCCCTGGGCCTACCAGTGCACAGTCTGGCTACTTCAGCAGATCGCATTATTGGAGGTCCCAATACCCTACCTCATTTCTGGAAAGAGCAGGGAAGAAAGAGCAAACACCCTCCAAAATTCCAATGTTTTATAGATCCAGTCACAATAACAATAGTCCAGACTTTAAGGGAACAAACACTATTTCCCCACAAACACATTATCCCATTAATACAAGGTACACACATATAAAACACCATCTAGTGGTCTTTTAGTAGTAGTACTTTAATAAATCTGTAAAACATTTCTCAAACAAGTCAACCATGATCATCTTCGAGTCTTCCCCCCACCCCCCCAAAAAAAAGCCTCTTATACTGCTACTGGACTCCAAAAGAGTGCACCATATTTTGGGGGGTCTCTCTTCAAGATATTTTCAAGTTACAGAAAATATCTCTGATTTGTATTAAGGGACTGTCACGTGCTGTTTTTCATTCTAGCATCAGCCCCAGAAGTCTTCACAAAGGCCAGCATATTCAAAACATGTTTAGGATTTATCCAGCTATCTAGTGGCTGCTGAATATCTGTGGCCGCTAGACAGCCAGAGAAGACACTTATCTGGCTATGTGAATAGTAGAATAGTCAGTCATAGACAGCCATAGAGCAATTCTGACTTCACTGGATATAACATATCCAGCTAAGTAGCGATTTCTATGTGGATATTCAGTGCCATATGCGTGCCACTGAATATTCTTTGTAACTTAGCTGGCTTAGTTATATCTGGCTAAGTTACTTACCTGGATAGCTTTCAATTTTAACCTCAAAATGTCTTGCCATGATGATAGTACAGCCACACAAACTGGGGTGCTTGTATTCCTCTATTTGGATGATTATCTGGTCAAAAGCACATTTCATCTCTGGGCCATAGAATCAGTTTGCTGAACCATCTGAGTGTTGGAATTAGTAGGGTTAGTCATCAACTACTGTCTCATTTCATCCCATAATCTCTATTGAAGTTTATAGGAGCTCTGTTAGACACAACTCGGGAAAAAGCCTTCCCTCTGCAACAGAGGGCTGTCACATTAATATCTGCTGTGGAGAGGATTCAGGTGAGTCAGCAGGTATCAGCATGGGACATGTTGAGGATGTTGAACCTTATAGCCTCAACAGTGTGCGTTACTCCTTTGGTACATGCCTATATGAGAAGAGCCCAGTGGACCCTCAGATCATAGTGGTTTCAAGCTACACAGGTCTTTGAGACAGCATCCACATCATTCAGTAGCTCAGGTTGTCTTTGTCCTGGTGGCAGATTCATTTCAATCTGACCAGAGGAATATCTTTCGAAATCCCTCCATCCAAATTGCTTTGATCACAGATGCTTCCAACTTAAGGAACCCATATGGAGGTGCTCTACACCAAAAGTCTTTAGTCTGCTCAGGAAAAGCTTCATCTGATAAACTTCATAGATCTAAGAGCAGTTCAGTTTGCTCTGAAAGCTTTCAATGATTGGTTGGCCAACAAAATGATTCTGGTCCAGACAATCATTAAAGTAGTGATGTATTACATCAACAAGCAGGGAAGCATGGGATTGTACCTCCTATGCCAGTAGACAGTCCAGGTATGGGACTGGGCCATCTCTCAGGGGATGCTCCTCAGAGCCATGTATCTGGCAGGTAAGGGGAATGTGCTTGCGGACATATTGAGTTGGGTCCTCAAGCCCCATGATTGGTCCCTGGTCTGGGGGGATAGCAAACCAGAAATTCTCTGAGTGATGCACACCTGTGGTAGATCTGTTTGTATTTTGCCAGAATAGGAAAGACCCACTCTTCTGTTCTAGGAAAGGTACATAAGGCAAATTAGCCTCAGATGCCTTTGTCCTCGATTGGAAAAAGGGCCTGCTCTATGTGTATCCTCTGATTCTGCTCATTGCAAAGACTGTCGAGGTTAAGAGGGACCAGGAGACCATGATTCTCATAGCCCCTTTTTAGCAGGGACAGATTTGGTTTCTATTCCTGAAGGAGATGTCCACCAGGAGACAGATCAGGCTCGGGAATTCCCCAGATTTCATCACTCAGCATTGAGGGTAGTTGTGCCATTCTAATGTCAGGTCCCTAGATCTCACAGCCTGGATATTGAAATCCCTGGATCTCTCATTTGATGTATCTTGTATTCTGTTACCTTCAAGAATGGAATCCATTGGTGTGAGTAAAAGGCCTTAGACTCTTTTTCCTTCTCCACACAAAAACTGCTTGATTACTTTCTACATTTATTTGAGTCAGGTCTCAAGACCAACTCCATAAGAGTTCACATCAGTGCAAATGGTGCTTATCAACATGTAGAAGGTAGACCCATCTCCGTACTGCCTATGGTTGTCCAATTCATGTAAGGCCTGTTTCATTTGTGTTTTGGGACCTAAACATGGTACTGACCTAGCTGATGAAAGCTCCTTTTGTACCATTGCATTCATGTAGCCTGATGTTCTTGACCTGGAAGGTCATATTTTTTAGTGGCAGTGACTTGAGAGCATGCAATTAGTGAGCTCCAGGCTTTAGTAATTAATCCACCTTACACTAAGTTTTATAATGATATGATAGTTTTACATATGCATCCTAAATTTCTGCCTAAGATGGTATCAGAATTCCATCTTAATCAGTTAGTCATCCTTCCAACATTCTTTCTCAGGCTACATGTCCATCAAGGTAAACAAGCACTGCACAGTTTGGATTGCAAAAGAGCCATGGCTTTAAACTTGGAGTAGGCTAAAGCCCATAGAAAGTCCACTTAGCTTTTTCTTTCTTTTGACACCAAAAATCTGAGAATTGTCATTACCAAACACATTTTATCCAATTGGCTAACAGCTTTCATCTCCTTCTTTTATGCACAGGTGGTCCTGCAACTGGTGGGTCATGTCAAGGTTCATAATGTCAGAGCCATGACAGTGACAGTAGCCCATGACAGGAGAAAAAGTAGTAATTACACATACTACAAAATGAATCAAGAGTACAAGATATGTTGTGCATAAATGTAGTGTCCTTCTTAGTCAGATGATTAACCATTTATTCAGAACTTGCTCATAGGACGATAACTTTAAAATGATCACACGAGCGCTCATATGCTGGAATTTTACATTGTGCACCCAGTTGCATGCGTATGATTTAAAATATGCCTATTATGTGTAAGTGTGCTTCAAATTTTATTTATTTATCTAATTTTTATATTCAGCACTTCAAAGCGGATTACATCAGGTACTGTAGTTATTTCTCTGCCCTAGAGGTCTCACAATCTAATAATCAAATCGCATTAGAGCATTATCACGGGCGTTAGAGCCCTAACACCTGCGATAATGTCATAACGCATGTGTATGCAAATTTTAAAAATTTAGTCAAAAGGGAGGGGTTGATGAAAATGAGGTGTGTTTAATGTTGCGTGTGATAGTGTAATACATGCTATACTGCATAAAATAGCCAGACCTTTTTTCTGGGTGTTGTGCGATAAATATTGCAAATCCTGTTTTAAAGAGAGAGAGCACATCTGGGGAGGCATGTGTATTAGTCAACCTTTTATACCACTGTAAGAGGGGCAAATGGTAACTGGGGGTGAGGATTTGGTGGTGGCCGAGGTTTTGGGGGGCAGTTTTACATTCACAGTCAGAGGTACGAACAACAAAATAGACATCAGTGAAGTTTTTATGTGATATGGAGTGATGAAAGTTATAAAAAGATGAGATTTGTACAATGTACTCTCAACCTAGCTTGATGCACTCTTTATCTAGTTGCTATCATGCTAGATTGAGAGTTCAATGTACACATCTCTTCTTTGTGTACCTTTCATCACTCCAAATCATATACAATCTTCACTGATGTCTACTGTGCTGTTTGTACCTCTGACTGTGCATGTAAAACTGCCCCCCAAAACTTTGGTCACCACCAAAGTTACTAGTTGCTCCTCTTACAGTGGTATAACTAGTTTACTTATATGAAAGCCTTATAAAGAGACTCTCTTTCTCTCTCTCTCTCCTCCTCCCTCCTAACCATGCCCCTTCTTTTATCGCGGGCGCTATTCTCACGAAATTTATAGCAAAATGATGAATCTAGGTCTATGTTTGTACCTGAGGAATGCAGGGTAAAGTGACTTGCCCAAGGTCACAAGGAACAGCAGGGTTATTTGAACTCTGGTCTCCCTGGTTCAAAGGAAAGTGTTTTAACTACTAGGCTACTCCTCCACTCCAAGCAGTTACTTGAGCAAACATATTTTGTGTATCTTCCTTAGGACTTTGTCAGCTTTGACACATGCAGATAAGCTGATTTTAAAACATACTTGCGTAAAGGTCATTCCCAGTTTTACCGATTAGTCCACCAGTTTGCCCAGGTCATCTAGATCCCTCTAGTTCTTCAACCTGCAGTCCTCCCAGTTGACCCAGACTCCTCACCCTGTTGATTTAGGCCTAAATAGAGATGTATGCAGACTTACACTTCATCAAGAGCAGAATTAAACATTTACAGCTAAAAGACCCACCATGCACTTTGGCTGCCAGATTTAAAGATTTAAAGACAGATTTAAAGACAGATCCTTTCTGTCTTTCCAGCAGTCCTTGCTTCCAAGTTTGCTTTTCTTGTTAAATGTAACTTTGTTCTTCCTTCTTCAAAGTATGGTTTGGTGTGACAGTTCCCCAATTTGATGTAAATCGATCTGATATGGTCTTTTTAACCATGAAGGTCGGTATAGAAAAGTGTTAAATAAATAAAAAAATAAATAAAATAAAATACGGATGTACACGAATAACTCTTAGCCTTAGCCCGGAATGTCTCTGATATGCCCCACACTGCCTTTTTTTTTTTTTTTTTTTTAGCTCGTGTAAGCACGTATATGTGCATATTTTGCGGCTTTTAAAATACGCGTTGCTTACGTGCAACCCATATACTCACATGTATGGGCCTTTTAATGTGAGCAACGCTTTTAAAATTCACCCCTTAAATTTCAAACAAGAGATAAATTCCCCAACACGGTCTGTGTTTCGAGGAACTGCAGTCGATACAACGAAGTTCACCTAATTCAAACTGTCAGCATGGCTAATATTATTGGACTAAACATAGTGGGGCAGATTTTCAAAGGGGTACGCGTGTAAGATACGCACATACCCCCCGAAAACCTGCCCCAAGCTCCCCCTGCACGCGCCGAGCCTATGTTGAATAGGCTCGGTGGCACGCACAAGCCCCGGGACACGAGTAGGTCCCGGGGCTTTCCTGGGGGGTCGTGTCGGGGGCGTGTTGGGGGGGGGGTGTTGTGGCGGCGAGTCATCCGGGGGCTGGGCTGCGGGCATGGTTCCAGCCTGGGGGTGTTTCGGGGGAGTGGCCGAGGCCTCCGAAACTGCTCCCGGGCCGGGAAATCGCGCACTGGCGGCTGGCCGGTGCGCGCGAGTTACGCCTGACTCGGGCAGGTGTAACTTTTCAAACAAAGGTAGGGGGGTTTAGATAGGGCCAGGGAGGGGGGGGGGGTTTAGGGAGGGGAAGGTGCGGGGGGGTGGGTGGGAGAGAATGGAGGCAGGCTGCGCGGCTCGGTACGCACAGGCTGCCGATTTTGCGCAGCCTTGCAAACGCCGACCCCGGATTTTAAAAGATACGTGCGGCTATGCGCGTGTCTATTAAAATCCGGCATACTCTTGTTTGTGCTGGGCGGGCGTACTTTTTTAGAATCTGCCCCAGTAAGAGGACCTGGTCTTACAGAACTCATGAATCTGTTTTGAGTCCCAAAAAAATCTAAGCTACTCATATAATGAAGACATACTTTACATTAGACTATTGCACAATACATTTACAGGAATAAAATAAATCATAAGAAGCCCCAAGACTGCTTATCTCCTGATGCAACTCTAAAAATAATTTTCTTCTTTTTTGTGTAGACCATGCTAAATCAGGGAACATCCATACCCATTGTCCCAAGAATAAAGTTTGTGACTTCTTAAAGTACAAGCACATAATTAAGCTCAAGTCCTGTTCAAAATCAAAAGAGACTAGGAACGTGACCCTCTCCTTCTCAGATGATATTGTATTCTCCAATATAGGGAAGATATCTAAGCTATCCTGCATAATCTGAATTTAACCTCAAAGGCACCTCGATGATTCCAAGAAAGTCTTTTAAATACTTTTTCACTGGGGAAACCAATTCTATACTGAGTATTTTCACCATATATCTCTTAACTAAATCTCTGGATGATGAAGCAGACACTTTCAGGGAGATTTAAAAAACGAAGATTTAAGCATCTTGTGAAATTCTCAAATTGCTCCATTTTTTTATGAAACAAAGTCTTATCTTGAATCAACTTAGCATTCACTTTTTAAGGTCTTTGGTCTCCTTCTCAAAGAAATCAATACAACTCCTACAATTCTTTAGAACTAAACGTATCCTCTTTACAAGTATAGAATTCATCTCAAGTGTAGACTTTGTGATAGCCTATAATCTTACTAGTGCCTTCCATATAGTATTGAAGGTCACCACTGGCAGTTTATTCAGCAGTGAGGGAGAAGCCACTTTTCTCCCAGGCATTCCTTCTGCTCCAGGAATCATCAACTTTCCTTCCACCTTTGGTGACTCCCCCACGGATTCTGTCTTCAGTTGCCTCTCTCCTACTGCTACTTCAATCAATGCAGCTGCCTTCGGCATCACAGCGCATGTAACTGCCTCCTCCACAAGATATGACCTATTTTTAAAAAAGCATCAATTTGTCCAGTTCTAACAACAGGCTGTTAACAGAAACAAAAAACACACTTTGAAAAGTCTGTTTGCCAATGTTAGAAGTCTAACAAGTAAGATGGGAGAGTTAGGGGTAGATTTTATAAGGTGCGTGCTGATTTTATAACGTGTGCACGCATGTTATAAAATCCAATGGCCACGCGCACATGCGCGCCGGATTTTATAATCTGCTTGTGTATGTGTGGGTGGCGCGCGCAAGAGAGGGAGAATTTATTCAAGCTCCGCATGGCGATGCATTCGGGCCTTCCCTAGTTCCCTCCCAGGCTGCTCCAATTAAGGATAAGGAGCGGACTGGGAGGAACTTCCCTACCCCCCTACCTAAACTCCCTCCCTCTTCCCCTCTCCTCCCCACTTCCTAAACCCTACCTATCACTCCATGCTGTGACTGCACCTTGAGTATTGTTTGTAGTTCTGGTCATGGCATCTCAAAAAAGATATAGCAGAATTAGAAAATGTACAGAAAAGGACAACCAAAATGATAAAAGGGATATAATGATTCCCCTGTGAGGAAAAGCTAAAGAGTTTAGTGCTCTTCAGTGTGGAGAAGAGACTGTTCAGTGGAGATATGATAGAAGTTTCCAAAATAATGAGTGGTGTGGAACTGGTAAATACAAATCAATTGTTTACTCTTTCAAAAAATACAAAGCTAGGGTCATTCAATGAAGTTACTAGGTGATACATTTAAGACGCGGGACGCCAGGGCCTGGAAGTGCTCGCAACTGCTGCCAGGGAGGCTGACCCGGGACCTGCCGTGGAACCAGAGAGGTGAGCAGGCCCGTGCATGGGCCGGACGCGGACGGGGTGCGCAGCACTGGCTTTAATTGGGTTTCGGTTTTTGATAAATGTAATAATTCTAGCAGGCCTATTGTTGTATTTTCTGTTTTATTGTAAAAATATATGTTTTTATTGTAAGCTGTCAAGAATTTTGAATTGTGTGGCCTATAAATATTTAAAATTAAATTACAAATTAAATCATTCTGGCTTTTGCCAGCACCTTATCCCACCTGCTGGACCACCACTGGAGGTTATCTTATTCACTCATCCCTACATCCCACTCATGTTCTGTGCTTGGAAACATTCACCCCTTATACTATACTGCTCCCTTGGATTTCTGCAGCCCAAATGCATGGCCCTGCACATATAGGCTCTCCTTGCCAAACATTTACTGCATTAGCTTAGACCTGTACTGCCACTACTGCTGCCGGGAACTGTACCGCTGCTACTGCCATTGGGACCTGCTTTAGCTTACCGCCACCACTGTTGCCATCCCTGCCTTCCCAGCCTTCGCAAACCTGGTTAATTTTCCATGGCTGTCTGACCTGCCTTGCCTTGCCACTGCCTAACTTGCTGGCTCTTCCCTTCCTGCCTCCGGGAGCTTTCTGTTGTTGTCACTGTGGCCACTGAACCTGCCCTCCCTTGCTGCCACTGCAGCCTGCTGTGCTGCTGCTGGAATGCCTCTACTCTGAGACCTCTGCTTCTGCCCTCAGTTTCTAGAGGGATGCTGGTGGTGCCGCTGGTCAGGAGGAAGACTGGGAGAGCTGGGGAGCAGGAGGTGGGGGCTGGAGGAACTTAAAAGGAGGAGAGACAGGAACAGGGAGAAATGAGATCGAGGCAGGTGTGGGAGCAGGGCTCATGGGTGGCAAGGAGAACTAGAGAGAGTGGCTGAAGGGAATGGAGGAGGTAGCGGCAGGAAAAGAGAGCAAGAGGGGGAGAGAAGGGGACCGAGGAGAGAGGCCAACAAAGGGAGCAAGAGTGATCTGGGGAGGGGAACGGGAACAGGGAGGGGGATAAGGAGGGAGATGGGACACTGAAGGGGGGAGAGGAATGGGCTGAGAGCCAAGGGAAGGGGATGGATACAGGAATTAAGAGAAGGGGGTTGAGGAGAGAGAAGAGAGTCTTGGTTATTGCTTTAGAGTGTGTGTGTGTGTGTGTGTGGGGGGGGTGTATTATGTTGGGGCTCCTGAGCCTTAGTTGTTTTTCTTGTAGGGGTAGTACTCTCATCTCTCTGGACTCCTCTTTTTTTTCTGTCCCCAGCTCCTTCCCTTTGATCCTGCCTTTCTCCTCTTGCTTTTTGTACCTGTTCCCCTTCCCCTTCCCCCCTCTCATCAGCTCTTTCCACTTTCTTTCTGGCCCACGCACCATTCCATTCTTCCATCCCCACCTTTGCTCTATTTCCCTGCCCCAGTTCTTCCTCTTTCTTCTCACCCCTTACCCCCACAAGAAAAATGATGGCTCAGTAGCCTCAATATAATATTGAATTATGTTGGAGCTGCCAAGCCTTCATCGTTTCTTTTGTGGGGGGTTATTATGTTGGGGCTGCTGAGCCTTCATTGGCTTTCTTGAGGACAGGCCTCTCCTCCAGTGCCCCCCAGTCCCTTCCTCTTTCTCTCTCCTTCTCCCTGGTTGCAGCCCTTTCAGCTTCCTCTCTTTAGCATCCCACCTCTCTCTCCCATCCCCCTTTCACTTCCCCCCACCCCTCCTCACCCCTATTGCTTTCACTGATTTATTATAAGAAAGGCGGTTAATCAAAAATAAACTAAACTACATTTTATTGCCCACTACTTTCCCCCCAGTTCCTCCTCTCTCCCCATCCCCACTCCCTCTTGAACCCTTCTTGTCCCCTCTTACTCTACTTTTGGCCTCTATCTTTCATTCCCCTGCTCCCACTCTTTCCCCTCTTCTTACTAGTCCTCCCTCCTGCCCCCGCCCTCACCCATCTCCCACAAGAAAATCAAAGGCTCTGCATCTCCAACATAATACAGTATTATGTTGGGGCCACTGAACCTTTGTCAGTTTTCTTGGGGAGGGGGTGTTTTGGGGGGTTGCCAAGCCCTGATTGTTTTTCATGTCGGGGATATTGTGTTACTGTAAGCATTCCGTCTCCCGTTCTCCACTGGTCATCCACCAGGCGTTTCTCAGCACTCTGCTTGGCTCCACTCCACTGTTAGAACCTCTCCCACCTGATTCACTCTGCAGGATCCCTGAAAGGAGAATAATGCCGCCAGCACTCCAACCCTTCAAGAGCTCAATAGACCCAGAGGTTGCGGGTAATACTCTGCTAACAATGGGGGCTCCGCCTCAGTTCCTCCAGCTGCTGCTTTCCGCAGCCCAGCACTTGAAAGGGTAAGGCTCGCAAACACTGTTCAATCAAGCTCAGTTTCCCCAGCACCACTGCTTCTCCAAAGGCAGTCCAAGTAGGCTGTGCCTGTTCCAGCCCAGCATATAGTAAGAGCCAAAATGCTAAAACACAATTCAGTAACCCTTGGTTTTTCCCAGCACAACTGCTTTTCCAAAGGCAGTCCAATCTGGCTGTCTGACTTCAGGATTTAAACTAGTCCTGGACACCCTGAAGTTCCCTTCCTCCCCAGCACTGCTATATAGCTGGGGGAGGATTTCCACCACCCTCTTGCAGGGTACACAAATTGTCAGCTTGCCTTAAGTTCCTCTGGCTTGTGGCAGTCTGTCCCTGCACCTCCCGTAGGCAATCCTTATCCCCAATGAGCACAATCAGGCTGATGCAATATCGTGCGCTGTGGCTAGCACACAGCTTAACAGGCGATTGGACTTGCGCTTTGTGCGAGCGAGCTTTACTCCAGATGCAATATGGGATTAGCACGTCCAAAACGTATGTCCAGACCACTGTGTAGCTAGTAGAGCTCCTGACATGTAAATTCCATGTAGATGAGGCTATTAGCTAATACCTGCAATTCAAAGAATTTCCTGCGCGGCCAATGCACCCATTGCAACGAGACAAATTTTATAGCAGCCCGGGGCTGTTGTAAAGGTATGCCCGCTCAAGGGCTCATTGATAAAAACAAAAAATCCTGTTTTTGTCATTCCTCCTATTAGTATCAATGCAATACTAAGTAGGAGGAACCACAGAAAGCAGATTTAGGTAAAAAAAAAAAACCAGTCTTGGGGAAATAAATAATTCTGGGGGCCCAATATATATTCGCCATGTATCTTGTGTGTATATTGTGCCGGTAGTGGGAGAAAATAGGCGCTCGTATTGAGCTCGTCTTGAGCGTCCTTTTTCCCAACCTGCACTGACACACTCCTGTGCGCCTGATGCCAAGGAGACACCAAGGATGCACAATTTTCCCTAGCACCTCCTTTTTAGCGCGACCCCCTCATTTAAATATTGCATCGCGAGCCCAGGAGAGGTGGCTGGGCGCACATTAGGGAAGTGAGCGCTCAACATTGAGTGCCCTTTTTCTTCATTCAAACGTTGCATCAGCCTGAATGTTCAGACTGTTGCTGGTTACCTGGGTACCTGGGGAGGCTCTGTTCAGCCATTTTCTCTCCTCACTCTTGGCTCTCTCTCCCTGTGGCTCCTCTTTCTACTTAATCAGGTCAGCACCTGAGCTCTGCTCCTGGTCACTTCCTGCCCTGCAGTTCATTTCATTGTACAGGAAGCTGTCAGGTCCCCCCCCCAAGTTTCCTGTCTTGCTAGAACTTTCTCAGGTCCTTTCCCCTAAGGGGCACCAGGAATGGGATGTACTTCCCATTACAGTTACATAACAGCCCTCACTCCTCACGACAACAATGACTGGCACCTGGCTTAATATAAGAGGAAATGCATTTTTGTTTCTAGTTCTTTACTGTTGCATTTCATCTGGCTTCTTAGGTTTCTATTTTAGATTTGTCTACATATTTCTGTTTCTAATTTGTGATCATTTGTCTTGTATTTGGTAAGGGTTATTCTGCATGTATGATTAAGGTGAGGTATTCTACTATCACGTAGTTTCTGTGTAGTGATTTGTAGCAGTCCAGTTTGTTCTGTTTGCCAATCTGCACTTTCCCAATGGGAGGTGTTTTGGTGTTCTAGGGCATGCTGCAATTGATCTCATTGAAATTTGGTAATAGTTTCTTACCAAGTTGTTAGCAGTGATGTCAAATTTCAGCAAAATTGTTCAAGTGTTTTTATGGTTATATACTCTGCATGCATTGTTGGAGTGGGTGTGGGGGGAGCTATGGATGCAGATTATATAGTTACAAAACTGGTGGTTGGTGGTGCAGTGTTTATATTGTTTGTCTTACATATGCCATAACAAAAATGAACCTCACTCGTAAGCCATGGTATGTTGGGAGAAATCTCTGTCTCAGATTTACTATCAGTGTTCTTCTTAATACTTGCATTGTGCCAGTCAGCATTTTTTGAAGTTTGTAAAGTGTAATATACAGGCAACTTACTGAGGTGAGTTTGTAATCAGGTCAATGGTGTCCAAGTAGTTGGGACTATTTCTGTATCATTGTTCAGCCTGCACACCTGATGCAACTTTCCATCTTTCCAATCACCCTATCATTCCCTGGCAGCTTACCCAACTCTCCTGTAAAAGGATGTCTTTCACCTACTTCCTGGTGAGCCACTTATTCTGCCTGCAGGTAGCCTACTGTTGCTCTGTGGATGTGACGGTATGCCTACTGCTAGCCTGTTCAGTGTACACAACCTATCTTACATATACTGAATATATGTCATGCATGGCCAGACCAGAAACGGGTAACAGACTGATGGACAGGATCACACATGGCAATTTTCTCTTTCAGAAAAGTATGCTTTAAAATGAAACGAAGCAAACCTATTATGGATTTTTTTTAAAAGCAAGCAGATCAAAAGAGATGATGATAGGGCACCAGGATCACCAGCACCACTACCAGAATAGACTATGGAAAAGAAAGGCCTCCATAATGAGATTAAAAAGGGATGACTGTTCATATCTACTTCGGTTTGTGCTACTGTCACCCACTACTCCAGTGAATGCTGCATGGATTTTGCTAGTACCTGTTAACCTGATGACCCTGCAGTTCTAGAAGGCACTAAAATATGTATAAGGAACTGAATCATCACAGTGAATCTGCCCAGTTAAATCAAATTGGTTCCAAGACTTTAATTGGCTACCTTTGTGTGAAACACGAGGAAAACTGTTCTGCATACATTGTTGTTTCTGTACAGTCAAAGGCCTAAACAAGTCCAAAAAAAACTGAGGATGCATTTACTGTTACTGGTTTTCAGAATTGGAAACATGCTGTCAAATGTTTCTGAGAACTTGAAAAAACACAATGTCACTGGGAAGCCATAGCTCAAATGCAAACCTATGTATCACATCAACTAAACATTCCTACTTAGCTTGACTCATATCTCAAGGCTCCACAAAAATATAATGAGAAATGCTAATTAAACAGCTAGATTCCTTCTGTTTCCTAATAGGGCAAGGACTAGCAACAGAGGGTCATAATTTTAAAAGTGAGAATTTATATCAACTCATGCAGCTTTGCTCTGAGGATTATCCTGATCTTAGCACTGTAAAAAATACATATCCTATGACATAGTCAATGGATTAATTCATCTCTTATCAATGGACATCTTATGGAGATTTCTTGAAAAGATGCATAAAGTGGGATTTTACTCTCTTCTTGTGGATGCAACAAGGGATATCGCAAAAACTGGTCATTTTATTTTGCTGGGTACGGAAGGTGCTTCTATTAGGCAAATTAGGCAGTTGCCCCTAAACCACCAAACTTTTGGGGGCAGCAAATTCCCACCACCACAAGACTCAGAATGGGAAAGCTAATACTGCCAAAGAAGGGAGTGCTGTGATGGAGCTGCTACCACTAGGAAAGTTGAGGGTGAGAAGTTCCTGACTGGAGATTCACCTAGGGCACCAAATACTCTTGAACTGATTGTGTATGACCCACTGACACAATACATAAAGAGTTCATTGGCCTTGCTGACTTACCTAAAACAGACTACTCTTTTTTTTAGGTAAGTCAGATAGATATTTTGCTGTGCTGCAATATGCCAGTGAGTTTGTGCAGAGGGCAAGCATATGATAGTACAGCCACATGGCTGCAAAAAAATCCTACAACCATTCAAATTCATTGCTTGGCACACTGCATAAATCTGTGTCTGCAAGAAGCATGGAAAAAAATGTAAAGCAGTTCAGGATGCATTGGATGTGGTGATAGAGGTGACTCATCTCAACAAGCATTCCTCAAAGCAAAACCATTTGTTTGTCTTTAAAGAGAGAATTAACCCCAGAGAGTGAAAACCTGCACACCGTCTGTCTGAAAAAATGGACTGTACTCACTGGTGCAGTGAAATCTATCATAGACAACTACAGTTTTCTCAGTACTGTAATGACACAGATCAATGAAGAGTCACATGATGAATATAGTAGAAGAGCTTGTGGCATTTTGGCAATGCTAGAAAATTCTGTAACTATTATGTTCTGCTTCTCTCCTATCTTGCCTTAGCTGCCACTGAACAGTTATCCAAAACATCGCAAGTGTTTTACACAACACTATAGGGTTAATAATAATAATAATAATAATAATGTATTTACTTCTTTCTTCTTTGGAAATGCAAATAATTTTAAATGATTAATTGCTAACTACTGTAAACCAATTTGATATGCTTGCATGAAAAGTCGTATGTAGAGGTGGATCACGTGATGCGGTGAGCAGGGCAAGTCGCACTGTGCTCAGCTCCGGGTGCTGCCCCCTCTGAAATCGGGCCCCCCCCCGCTCACCTTGTTGGCGTTCGCTTTCTTTTTTGGCTGTAATCACTTACCAAACTGAAGCGCATCCGAGTGAGCACGTCGCCGCGGACGGGCATGCCCGGTAAGCCGGTGAAAAAAGACAAAAATAAAACAACGGAGCCAGAACCTAAAATGGCGGACGCACGGGGAGGCCCAGAGGGAGGAGGGCTGGACGAACTGGCGATCGAGCGATTATCTGCGGCGGTGGTAGCAGGACTTGAACCAAAATTTGTAGGGCTCAATGACAACATACAAGCCATAAAAGACTCGATCAGCGATGTGGGGCGCAGGATGGATATTGCGGAGGGCAGAATATCAGCCGTGGAGGAGGAGCACGTGGCATTGTCAGCCCGGGTAACTCAGCTGGAAACTGCGATAAACGCTGCGGAGCACAAGTTGGAAGACCTTGAAAACCGTACGCGGAGGAATAATTTAAAGTTTCTAGGCATACCAGAAAGCGTCCCAGATAGTGAGCTTAAAGGGCTGTTGGAGGAGTGGTTGCCGAAGGCCCTGCAGATCTCGGCATTGGAAGGCAAGCTGATAGTGGAGCGAGCACACCGGTTAGGCCCCAGGAAAGAGATGGCGTCTCGGCCCCGACTGGTGATTGCTAAATTTTTAGACTGGACCCATAAAACCCAGGTTTTAACGGCGTTTTGGAAATCTACAGAGCTTACTTTTAAAGGAGCAAAAGTGATTATCTTCCAAGATTTTTCGGCAGCGGTGGCAGCAAAGAGGAAACTTTTTGCGAATACTTGCAGCTCTTTGTTCACCAAAAATATCCGTTTTGCCCTCCAGTATCCGGCTATTTTGAGAATTTGGAAAGATGGACAGACCTTACAGTTTGTGGAACCAGAAAAGGCTGGTGACTGGCTGAAGAAGTTAAATGCTGGAGGTGACCGGGAAGCACCTTGACGCCTGATGCAGACGACTCATGGCAGCCAAACGCATATGGTCTGAATCCGGCTAGAGCATTTACCCTGGTTGTGGGGAAAGTCCTGCACTTCGCCAGGACATTGGAGTGCCTTCTGTTACTGTTATTGTTATTGCTAGCGTCATAGTTGGGCAAATTCGGGACATTGTTTAACTCTTAATACTGTGAAGGAAATATGAGGTGGGGAAGGTTAAAGGTTGTGTTATATGATGATTGTCTTACAAGTTATAAGGGGGGCAGCACCCGAACGCATATTACACGGATCTCTATCCTCGTACTATACGGGGAGTTCACTCTGATATTGAATGAGAGGATTTGGGAAGGGGGGTACACTGGAAGAATGCGGTAGCAGTGCATTGGGAGGGGGTTGGGAGGGAGGGGGGGAAGGGATGGGGAGAAGTGGGGGGCGGGATGGGGACAAGGGAATGTATGTTAGTGCTAGAGGTGGATGTGCTCGGGCTTTCAGGCAAGTGAGAGCAGGGGGCCTAGGCTGGGAGGCCTCCTGGCGATTGTTCAAAACTGTAGCTGGGAACAGTATATTGAAGCAAGAAATAGGATAAATAACCTCAGAATTTGTTCATGGAATGTAGGAGGAATAGGCACACCTATTAAAGACAGAAAATCCTAAGTGCCCTGCAGAGGGCGAAAGTGAGAATAGCGGCAATTCAGGAAACACATCTCACTGAGGCAGAATCTAAAAAGTTACAGAAAAGCTGGGTGGGATAATGTTTCGCTGCGCTGGCAATGGGTAGGAAGGCGGGAACTGCTATATTAATCAACAAAAGGGTGCGTTTTAACGTGACGCAGCAAGTGGTGGATTCCAATGGTAGATATCTTATACTCATAGTTAGTATACAAGGCAGGGATATGACTTTATGCTCAGTGTATGCTCCAAATGCTTATGACCATACGTTTTTCCAGGCCCTGACGGGGAAAGTAATGGGGATCATGAGAGGGGAGTTGGTGTTACTCGGAGACTTCAATTGTGTCCAGGATGCAGTGATGGATAGATCTCAGGGTAGACGGGAGGGAACTGGGAGCAAGCCCAAGGGAATAGCCTTTCTATGTCAAGAGCTGCACACATTGGATATTTGGCGAACGCTACACCCTTCAGAAAGGGATTATATGCATGTCTCTCGGGCGCATGCGACAATGTCCCGAATAGACTACATTCTCATATCAGCGTCTCTGTTTCCCAGAATAACCGAAGCGCACATAGGGCCTATAGAGATATCCGATCATGCTTTGATTTGGGTAGATATCACGGATGGTACAGGAGAGGCGGGAGAAAGATTGTGGCGTTTCCCTAGTCAACTGGCTGATGATACAGAATTTAAGCAGTATTTGATAGAGAGATGGGCCGAATACGAATGAAATAATCAGGAACATCGGATAGAGCCCATTCTGTATTGGGAAGCTAGCAAGGCCGTACTGATAGGCGAAATAACCTCATTCCTAATTGCAAAATCGAAAGCTTTACATCAATCTATTCTGGCGCTGGAAAGACAACTAAGCTTAGCGAAACAGCGATTAGCACAACAGAATGATAATCGGCACAAAGCGGCCTATTATGATATCTTACGTACTCTGAATAATTTGTTACACACAAGGGCACAAAGACTAATGCAGAGGGGAGCCCATAAGCTGTTCAGGTTTGGCAATAAAGCGGGGAGAATGTTAGTGAACATGGTGCGTATACATAGGGGGAAACTTGTATAGATAAACTACGGGATGAGAGAGGACACCCTATCATCTCGGGTACAGAGATATGTGCCAGGTTCCGGGCATTTTATGAAGCCCTGTATCAAGATGATACGACGGGGGGAAAGAAAGAGGAAGAGGAGTTTTTTGCGTCTTTACGCTTACCTAAGCTAACCACGGAACAATTAGAGAGGTTAAATAGGCCGATTCAACTGGGGGAGCTGGTGTCCATCATTAAAGACCCTAAACGGTGCAAGGCGCCGGGTCCGGATGGCTTGAGTGCCGAATACTACAAACTATTGCTTCCACAAATTGGGGTACCTCTCTTGAGCTTCTATAAGAAGGCACAAGAAAATAAATGCTTTCCCAGTGGTATTACGAGGGCCTTTAATACAGTGCTGGAAAAGCCCGGAAAAGATCTTTCTTCTCCGGCCTCCTATAGACCAATATCTCTCTTAAACTACGAGGCAAAAGTATTTGCCAAAATACTGACAAATAGACTGGGTGTCTGTTTTCCACACCTTATAATGCCGCAACAGGCCGGGTTTGTCCAGGGGCGAGCCATATCTAAGAATTTAACAGCTTTAATATTAGCTATGGAAGAGTGTAAAAAACGACAGGTCAAGGCCATGATCATGGGGTTTGACTCAGAAAAGGCGTTTGACAGGGTCTCATGGCCCTATCTCTTCTCTGTTCTCGCCCGGTATGGTATCCAGGGAGAAATAGTGAATGGTATAAATATGCTGTATCATAAGCCTACCTCAGCTATCCTGGCAAATGGCAAGCTATTGGAGGATTTTCAGCTTTTTAGGGGACCAGGCAAGGCTGCCCCTTGTCACCGTTGCTTTATATACTGTCCATAGATCCTCTTTTATGTAAAATAGCGGAGGACCCACTAATCACTGGGTATGAGATAGGTGACCAAGAGTTTAAAATATCGGCATTTGCTGATGATGTCCTGGTCTTCTTAACTAGGCCTCAGAACTCTTTGATGAGGGTCTTAGAATGGCAACACCTTTTTGGCTCCTTTGCTGGACTGAAAATTAATAGAGATAAGTCCGAGGCGATGGCATTAGATCCCGCCATACAGGGAGAATGGGAAGGAGTATTCCCGTTGAAATGGGTGGGCTCTGAAATGTGCTATTTGGGAATACAGCTCCCGAAAAATATAGAGGCATTACATAGAGTAAATATTGAGCCTCTTCTACATCGAATGGAGGACAAACTTAAGACTTGGTCTAAACTGCCACTCTCCTTATCTGGAAAAATGTATCTTCTTAAGATGATGGAGCTACCACGCTGGTTATATGTTATGCAGCAAATCCCCATGTGGATAACGAAAAGGGAACTAATTCGTATACAAAGGGCAATACGTCAGCTATTATGGGGAGGGAAACGGGTGAGGTTATCTCTACACACTTTGATGCTACCAAGAGAACAGGGGGGTCTTGCCTGCCGGAATTGGAGGGAATATAATTTGGCCTGTATGCTTCGCCATATTTACGATTGGATAAGGGGGACATCTATTTGTGTCCCCTATGAGACAATAAGTGCTTGGTTGGCACCACAAAGGCCAGTCAATATTTTTCAAGTGCCAGGGGGAAAAGTACCCAGCTATGCTAGGCATAGCCAGATCCTGTATAACTGTCGACAGGCATGGCGATATTTAACCAAGGTAAAATGTGGGATGTCTTCTATTTCCACTCCCTTCCTAACGTTCATAGGAAATCTTGAATTTATGGAAGGAGAGGAGGCGTTAGTCTTCCGTAAATGGGCGGATCTTGGCTTAACTATGGTATATCAATTTTTAGACCTAGACAGGGGAGGACTACTGGACTTTACAACATTAAAGCTATCTTACTCCAAGTTATTGATTTCCTTGTTACATGTAACTGCTTTTCTGCACTATTGTTCAAATTGCAAAGTTTATTATAATCGCACCCCTGTTTCTTGTGAACCAGCATGATGGGACTATCGTCTTGAATGTTGGTATATAAAAAAAAAACTTAAACTTAAACTTAAACTTAAAGGAACAATATGGGGTGGACAATAAAGATTTTTATGGATATCTGCAAGCTAGGCATTATATTTGTTCCTTACAAGTGGATCTAGATAACTTGCAAAGGTTCAGAGATTTACAACCCATTTTTGATACTAAAGGGCATAAACCGAACTCATGTGCGACCCTGTCCAAAAGACTTCGGAATATACCCCAGCAGGTGGCCTTTTTAAATATACTGAATAAATGGCAACTACAAGCTGGTATTTCCCTGTCCTTAAAGGAGATAGTCTAGGTGTTAAAGGGATGCTCCCTAGTCTCTGAAAATATCGGTCTAAGGGAAGTGGGGTTTAAGATCTTACATTGTATGTATATGGCTAGTACGGGAATGTATGCAGCTTGACTGTGTGCTTCGGATGTATGTTTAAAATGTAATGACCAACCTGGCTCTTTCTTTCACTGTATCTGGGATTGTACAGTCATACAGCAGTTTTGGGACATTGTCATGCAGGAAGTGGGACTGGCTATAGGCTCATCAACACCAAAGAGCCCTAGAGTGTGCCTTTTTCGCCTATATGAGGGTTCAATAGCTGATTGGGAAGAAGCTCAACAACTGTTCTTGAGTAAAGCTACCTTGGTGGGGCTACAAACTATATTGGCTGAGTGGACAACAGCAAACCATCCGCAAGTGACCCATTGGAAAAACAAGATGGACACTATGTTACAGTATGAACTTATGACAGCGCACAGTCAGTCAAAAAGACGGCAGAGCAGGTGGGATGCCATTTGGAACGGATACTGGAATCGACTGCCAAGCACCAAAAGGGACTTATATAAAGCTCTGTGCCTTAAGAACTATACAGCGGCTTCTCGGGCTCCTGGGATAGTCCCTTGAAAGTTCCTCGCTTATGGATATATGAATCATTCACCTTGTCTCTTGGGGGTACAGGGGGGGGGGGGGAGATTGACTTGGTACTTGTTTATTGGGTAGAAGTTATCATTGTTAGGTTACCAGGTTGGTCACTGTTTGTTGGATGAAAAACTCAATAAAGAAATATATTTAAAAAAAAGGTCATATATAAAAATTATTAAATAAATAAGGGTGTACAGAAAGCAGTGAATTTAGCATGGATGTTTCTTCTGTGGCAGAGGCCAGAACAGGCCTGAGAAAGTTTCTACGAGTCAGTGACAGAGGCTGCCACGTATCTGACAGATGCATTTGCAGGCCTGGTGCGACCGGGTGTGCAAACCGTGCAATTGCATGGAGCGGCACACCCGGGGAAGTGGCAGGTCGGCCGATAAGCGGGTCAGTGGCGGCCCTCCCTCCTTCTTCGGCTCCTAGAAGAGGATATGAGCTCATATCCTCTTCCAGTGCCGAAGAAACAGATTGCCGCCCGCGTCATTGTGTGTGTGTGTGTGGGGGGGGGGGGTGGTGGTGGCATGGGGACAGTGGCAGGGACTCTATGCACAGGGCAGTGCAGAAGCTAGAGCTGACCGTGTGCACTTGTGCTGTCAAGGCAGTAAAGACTCTCAAAAAGACTGGATGGGGGAGAAACTGGCTACATCTTTCAGCATCCAGCAGATTACAAGAAACAATATTACTAAGTTTTAGATTTACTTGTATGTGAACTGGATCGTTGTTTCAGTCAGAAAGACATTGATGTGGCAATTGATCAGATGAAGCTTCTACTTGCTGTAGCTAAAGGAGACAATGTCATGTTTGCTCCCACAAGTTCAAAGCTGTTTGCTAGTGATTTGGATTGCTTACATATACAGTTGAAAATATTGCCAGATACAATAAAAGAGTCTGGGAATGAACCCACAATGGTAACAACCATTAGCTCAATCTCAGATGCAGTGAATTCAGTGCCAGGGTAAAGACACTACTGTTAGAGGTACACAAACTACTTTGTTTATACTTCATGATACCTATGACTACGATAAGAGAAGAGAGATGCTTTTCTGGAGACTGTTAGGCTAAAAATTGCCTGCGATTTACATTGCACAGATGAGATTGAATGACTTAATGTGTGCCTAGAGTCAAAAGGAGGCCTTTGCACAGACAGACATTATCTCAATTGTGGCTGATTTTGCACAATATTCTCGCAGAAGGAATTTCTTTGGAAAGTTTGACACAAGTGACCCATAAAATGGGTCTTCCTTATTCACAATCAAGGAGTTGGCAAATATTGGTGTGTTATTATTTGATATTTTTGTCAGTTTATTATGTTTATATTTTATGTACAGTATTTTGTAAATCATACTGCATGCAATGTATGTTTTAAATGTTATGATTCATCTTGAACTCCCCAAGAATGTTAAATAGAAGTACGTTATTCTTCCTGTTCAGAGTGGTTTTCACTTAATTTTGAAAATGATGTGGTTATAATAATAATCCATTATACTTTATATGGTTTACACAAAGAATGTATGTTAGAAATTGTGACATTAATCATAAGCATAAGGGGTAGAGTGGAAGGTAGAGTTTGGGTCAATCTGCATGCCCGCAACCAAAAAGGCATTTCACTACACCTGAATTATTGCAACCAAAAAACACTTTTTCTTGCTTGATTCCAAAGGTTACTTGAAGAAAGACAAAATTAAACTTATATAAATCAAAAGATACTTAGCTGAATTTCTGAAAAGGTTGATACCCCTTAACTCTAGAGTTGCTGGACAAGATGGCTCTGTCTCAAAGAAGTTGTGTAGAAGCTGGCTGTCTCAGTATGTCCTATTTGAATTATCCCTTGTAGTCAAACATTTTGTATGTACTTAGAACCATACATAATTGCATGCGACTCCCTATGCTATATGACAGCATTCAGTGACTGTTATGAACATACTTTTTTTTGTTTGCCCAGCCCCCTTCTCCCTATCTCTCTTTGCTTCCAGAATTATTGACTTCATTGACACCTATCTTCATCTTCCAAGCTATAGGGGTCCCTTAATCTAAATGTATAATTATTTCAAAACACCAAAATAATTTCAAAAACCATTTTTAAAACTTATAAAAAGTGAACAAGTAAAAATATTTTTAAAAGTGAAAAATAAAAGTGAAAAATAGGCATATTAATAATAGGCACTGTCATATAGCGCTGAGTGCTCTAGGAACCCAAAGACCAGAAAGTATCCAAACAGATTGTTTGTTCATCTCCTTTATGTGATTTTTGGTTTCCTTTTTGCAGTAAAAAGGAATTGGTTCTTGTTTATTTTAAACACTTGTACTTTTATTTAACTAGTGTAACCCTCTTTCGTCGAGGTCCTCTTTAACAGCTGCAGGGGTAGTGCCTAGCCCTTTGCAGCACCTGAACAGTTAAAAAAAAGGGCACAGACAGAGTTCAAACAGTTGGGGACCTGCAAAAGCTGGGAGGCCCAAGGGGAGACATTATTCCTTAAGAAAAGAAACCCAAGAAGTCTACACTAAATTGTTGTTCCAAAAGATAGTAATTATTCAAAGTCTACAAGAAGAAATAATAAAAAGAAAGTCCAAGCAGAGCAGAATAACAGTAGGAAATTCACTTCAGCAGCACAAGTCCAAGCAAAAATGCAAACAGATTTTTAGTTCCAAATCTTCCATAACAGCACAGGATGTTACTCACAGTTTCTCTTTACTTCACAATTTATCCTCTGGTCAGGTGCTTCCCCACTCCATTACAACCAGGATCACTTGTTACACAATAAACAAAACAATAAAATATGTATATATATATATATAATAAAATTAATTGATTCTGAAGTAAAAGTACATATAAAGATTTAGGCCTGGATTTTCTAAGGTCGCAGACCTTAGAGAATCCGGCGGTAACAGGGGGTGGGGGGGCGAATCGGGGGAGGTGGGCCTGCAAAAGCTGGCAGCAAATGCACCTCCACGGTGCTATCGCTGCCGGCTTTCACACCCAATAGCACCATCGTAAAAGGTGGTGCTATTGGGCGCACTACTGGCAGTGAAAAGGGTTCTTACCTTTTCGCTGCCAGCAAAGTTTCTGCCGCGTCCGCCCCAACGATGCCACGATCTAGCTATCATAAGAACATAAGAAATTGCCATACTGAGTCAGACCAAGAGTCCATCAAGCCCAGCATTCTGTTTACAACAGTGGCTCCCTTAGTGTCTGGAGATTTCACTAAATGGAGGACTTATAGTTAGCAACACATTGGTGAAAAATGTTTTTTCTTTCTATCTATGGGCCTTCAGATAAAAATTCGTTTCTGGTGAGTTCCTAGAATTCACCCTCGGCCACCAGCTTCATAAAATAACTTAACCAATTGTTAAAAGTTTCCTGTCTCTCCAGAGCAGCTATATATCAATCACAGGCTTTAATAGTGAGAATATCTAAACCTAATATTCCTCTTAAACCCAGAGAGGTAGATATTCAAAAGCCATTTAGAAGGATAAGAACATGACATACTGGGTCAGACCAAGGGTCCATCAAGCCCAGCATCCTGTTTCCAACAGTGGCCAATCCAGGCCAAAAGAACCCGGCAAGTATCCAAAAACTAACTCTATTCCATGTTACTGGTGCTAGTAATAGCAGTGACTATTTTCTAAGTCAACTTAATTAATAGCAGATAATGGACTTCTCCTCCAAGAACTTATCCAATCCTTTTTTAAACAGCTATACTAACTGTACTAACCACATCCTCTGGCAACAAATTCCAGAGTTTAATTGTACGCTGAGTGAAAAAGAACTTTCTCCGATTAGTTTTAAATGTGCCATATGCTAACTTCATGGAGTGCCCCCTAGTCTTTCTATTATCTGAAAGAGTAAATAACCAATTCACATCTACCCGTTCTAGACCTCTCATGATTTTAAACACCTCTTTCATATCCCCCCCTCAGCTGTCTCTTCTCCAGGCTGAAAAGTCCTAACCTCTTTAGTCTTTCCTCATAGGGGAGCTGTTCCATTCCCCTTAACATTTTGGTCGCCCTTCTCTGTACCTTCTCCATCGCAACTATATCTTTTTTGAGATGCAGCGACCAGAATTGTACACAGTATTCAATGTGTGGTCTCACCATGGAGCGATACAGAGGCATTATGACATTTTCTGTTTTATTCACCATTCCCTTTCTAATAATTCCCAACATTCTGTTGCTTTTTTGACTGCCGCAGCACACTGAACCGATGATGTCAATGTGTTATCCACTATAAATCCTAGATCTCTTTCCTGGGTGGTAGCTCCTAATATGGAACCTAACATTGTGTAACTATAGCATGGGTTATTTTTCCCTATATGCATCACCTTGCACTTAACCACATTAAATTTCATCTGCCATTTTGATGCCCAATTTTCCAGTCTCAGAAGGTCTTCTTGCAATTTATCAGAATCTGCTTGTGATTTAACTACTCTGAACAATTTTGTATCATCTGCAAATGTGATTACCTCACTTGTCGTATTTCTTTCCAGATCATTTATAAATATATTGAAAAGTAAGGGTCCCAATACAGATCCCTGAGGCACTCCACTGCCCACTCCCTTCCACTGAGAAAATTGTCCACTGAGAAAATTGTCCACTGAAAAGTTATCCATCTAAATGGCTTAGCTATGATATTCAGTGACCTATTCCAGCTCAATTCTATCAAGATGATTCTTTATCCGGCTAGAATTTAGTGGATATATTGGGGGTGTTCCGAGGAGGAAAAGAGTTAGCCAGTAAATTTAACCAGCTAATTCTGGCTGTGCTACCTCAAATGCAGAATGGACAATGGAACACCTGGGTTTGATTCCTAATCCCGACCCTTGCTCTTCTGGGATGTTGCAGTGGCACTCTGGAGGAGGTTACTTCAGCTGTTGTCTAATGACAACAAATGGCCATATTTAGGGTGCATGCATGGCAGATTCCATAAAGAGACATGTTCTGTGGCCCCTAATACTGTGATAACTGGACTAGATGGGTGATAGGCTTATAAAATGAAGAAAACACTAAGTAGTTGTGAATGAAGTCTCCTAAATGATGTAGCTCAGTAGAGGCAGCTGTAAATGACAGCTGGAAGCCCAAAGGAGCAGAAAAAAACTGACAGACATGAAAATTATAGAACAGGATGTAAGGATATACCATACATTCTTTAAGGATTGCTATTACTGGAGCTGATGAAAATGTGCTGAGAAATTAGAATAACGTATTGAGCATCATGTACTATACTTCTTCACTGACACTTGATCCCAAGGTTAAAATTATTTACTATTTTGCCTTGACCTAGTTCTAGGGCAAGCACAGAGTTTGCATTCTTTTAAGAAAACAGATTTTGAAATGAAATTGTCATTAACATACATACTGCAACTCTAGGACATTCCTAATTTGAGCATGGGTTGTGGGGGGGGAGGTAATTTTTTAACAACTTGCTTATATTACATAGTAAATGCATGCACCAATTTTCAAAGGGAAAGTACATGCACATTCTCATACTTTCCTTTTTGAAACCTATCTCACCTAAACTACCCATACACAATTACACCTGCTAAATTGTGCACAAAACATTTTGGGGAAATTGTACATGCATAGTTTGGAAAATATGAAAGTATGTGCATAAGTGCAAACTCCTCCTCCTCTTTACCTTTGGGAATACCTCCATTCAGTCCTGGTAACCTTATGCATGAATATGTTGTATGTGTAAGCTTACCCGCATATTGGGATACATTTTTAAAAAGTAAGCGAGATTTTATAACATGAGCGTGCCAGTGCGCGCATATTATAAAATCGGGGGTCGGCGCGCGCAAAGGGGGTGCATATTAGTGCAACTTGCACGCTCCGACACCTGCGGCCTTCTCCAGTTCCCTACCCCCTAGCCTGACCTTCCTACCTCTTCCCCTAACCTTCCTGTCCCCTAGCCCTATCCTAACCCCCTCCCCAAAACCCTTGTCCTACCTTTTGTGCCTGCCTTGGGGCAGGCGCACGTAGTGCATGCTGGCACCCTGCCAGCACGCGATCCCTCGGCACATGGCAAATGACTGCTGTGCCGGCGGCCTCTAGCCCTGTCCCACCCCCGGACTCCCCCGCCCCTCCCTACCCCACCCCTTTTCTTCGGCTCCAGGACTTATGTGCATCCTGGGGATTTATGCGTGTGACCAGGCCTTTGAAAATTGGCCCAGCGCGCATAAGGCCCGGTCACGCGTGTAAACCCTTTAAAATCCAGGCCATATTAAGTGGGCAATTTTGTTCTTTATGGGGTAGGGTTGCCAACTGTCTTGATTTTTTCTGGACTGTACAGAAATTTGAGGTAATATACTGAAAAAAGAGAGAAGGCGAAAAGTTTTGGCAATATCCTGATTTTATACTTCTACCGCTGGTTAGCATTTGAGCCTTCCTTGTGATTATACAATATAGTATGCACTTTGGAACTACATTATATTCTTATTGAATATGCCTTTGATACATTTATTTTGTGGCTCTTATATAAACTTCAGTCCATGATTTAATTTACAGAACTGCAGTTTGGCCCCTGGATAGATAAAATCAAACCTTTTTCAGAATTAAGTTCGAGAACATTAAACTAAAATGGCCTGATTTTCAAAAGCATTTACATATGTAAAACTGGGTTTTATGTGTGTAAATGCACTATATCATAGAAACATAGAAACATAGAAACATAGAAATGACGGCAGAAGAAGACCAAATGGCCCATCCAGTCTGCCCAGCAAGCTTCCCTCATTTCTTCTCCCATACTTATCTGTTTCTCTTAGCTCTTGGTTCTAATTCCCTTCCACCCCCGCCATTAATGTAGAGAGCGGTGATGGAGCTTCATCCAAGTGAAATATCTAGCTTGATTAGTTAGAGGTAGTAGGGGTAGTAACCGCCGCAATAAGCAAGCTACACCCATGCTTATTTGTTTTTACCCAGATTATGTTATACAGCCCTTATTGGTTGTTTATCTTCTCCCCTGCCGTTGAAGCAGAGAGCTATGCTGGATATGCATCGAAAGTGAAGTATCAGGCACATTTGGTTTGGGGTAGTAACCGCCGTAACAAGCCAGCTACTCCCCGCTTTGTGAGTGTGAATCCTTTTTTCTTCTCCCCTGCCGTTGAAGTTATGCTGGATATGCGTGAAGTATCAGTTTTTCTTTTCCCCTGCCGTTGAAGCAGAGAGCTATGCTGGAAATTCGTGATGTATCAGTCTTTCTCCCATGCCGTTGAAGCAGAGAGCCATGCTGGATATGCGTCGAGAGTGAAGTATCAGGTACATTTGGTTTGGGGTAGTAACCGCCGTAACAAGCCAGCTACTCCCCGCTTTGTGAGTGCGAACCCTTTTTTCTTCTCCCCTGCCGTTTAAGCAGAGAGCTCTGCTGGATGTGTGAAGTAACAGTTTTTCTTTTCCCCTGCTGTTGAAGCAGAGAACTATGCTGGATATGCATTGAAAGTGAAGTATAAGAATGGAGTGATCAAGCTAGTTGAAAGGCATCAGGAATAGAGGAAGGTGGAGGTAGTAATTTGGATATTTGGTTTGGGGTAGTAACCGCCGTAACAAGCCAGCTACTCCCGTCTTTGTGAGTGCAAATCCTTTTTTCCACATTTCCTCTTGCTGTTGAAGCTTAGAGCGATGTTGGAGACACAGTAACCATGTGTATGTTTATTGACTAAGGGTATTGACTCCAGGCAGTAGCCATCATTCTGGCGAGTCACCCACTCTTCATTGGCGGACCCACTCTTCATTGGTGGACTTTTGAAAATTGATACAATATATGCTATTGAATTGTTCATAGGAAATACCAAATAAATACACTTTACGCACATAAATGGCTTTTGAAAATTGCTATGATATTATGTTACATTTACGTACGTAACTCCTTTGAAAATTCACCTCTGAGAAGATAACTGTCAAACAAGTGCACGCAGTGGCATATACACGTGTATATGGTTGTGCATACTTTTACCATAATATTTTATAATCTGTGCACATGATATACCTGTGTTTATAAAAATTTATATATGTAGGCTTATATGCAAATTCATGCAATGCAGTGAAACTATGTATTTCAGTGCATTGAAAGTACATATTTTACCCACCTATTAAAAAAATATATGCATGTATATTGAAACTAATATAAGACTTACTCACTTGAGTCACAATTTACATGTCAAGTATATTTTAAAACATTCATACATGAAAGGAAATTATTAATTTTAATAATTAATCCAGCAGTTTGCCCAGTCCTTCTCCAGGTCGAGACCCTCCTGGTTCTTCAGCCTGAACTCCCCCTAGTTCACCTAGACCTCCCATCCAGTCAGTACTTCACAATAAACACGTTTAATATCACTTATGTTATATAATTAGCAGGTGTACAAGTATGCAAGTAGGTTGTCAAATGTATATACAGGTCTTTTAAAATAGCAACTTACATATGTAAGTGTTGGCCCCATCCCATAATGCTCCTAGACCTTCCATTTTTTATATGTATATATATTAGAGATGTGTATTCGTTTTTCACGAATTAGTCAATTTCAACGAAACTGTCCAATTCGTCATGGTTCAGGGACACCGAAACGGAATTTTTCTGAAATTTCAGAAAAATTATTGTTCATGTTACTGCGCGCTAACCAAAGTTAGTGCACACTAACACGAAAATTGGGACCCATAAAAAGAATAAAAACAAACCGCAAATAAAACAAAATTTCCCGCGGGGGCCCAAAAACAAAGCCCAGACCGAAAAAAGTAAACAATGTACATCTCTAATATATATGCACACAAAAGTGAAGATACATGGGTATTCTGGACCTTTATAAAATATGGAGTACATGAGCAGAGGCTACTTACATATGCTAATTTTAACGCTCATAATATTTTGAAAATTCATCTCTGGGGCTCCAAAGGGGTAAACTTAGGAGTAGCATCAGAAAATATTTCTTCATAGAAAGGGTGGTGGATGCATGGAACGACCTCCCTGTGGAGATGATATATCCAAAACAATAACAGTTTAAGAAAGCAGGGAACAAATACAGAGATAATAAATTACCTTGAAGTGAGGGGAAAGTCAGATATCAACTGGGGGGGGTCTATGGTACTTTAGCAGGAAGTAAACTGGGCAGACTAGATGGGTCCTTATTTGCTATTCTTTAATTTTTTTAACATAATTTTTATTGGTATTTAAATCATCACACCAAATGAGTTAACACCCAGTAAACATTTATTTATTTATTTATTTATTTATTTAAGGCTTTTCTTTACTGACATTTGTCAGGAACATCATGCCAGTTTACATCGAACAAGGGGGAACAACATAGAGAAATCAGTTACAGAAAACAGGGAGCAGCAAACTGGGAGATGCAAACGTAATGAGGTAGATCTTCAAAAAATATGCGTGCGTGTACTTTTGTTCGCTCCATCGGCGCGAACAAAAGTACACCAGATTTTATAAGATACGCACGTAGCCTGTGTATGTTATAAAATCTGGGGTCGGCGTGCGCAAGGCTGCGCTAAATCCTCAGCCTGCACGCGCCGAGCCGCGCAGCCTACCTCCGTTCCCTCCCGCGTCCCCCCACCTTCCCTCCCTTCCCCTATCTACTCCACCCCCCAGCCCTACCTAAATCTCCCCCCAACCTTTGTTGGGCAAGTTACACCTGCTTGAAGCAGGCGTAACTTGTGCGCGCCACCCCGGCATCCCCTGGAACTGGCCGCAGTGCCGAGGGACTTGGACCGCCCTCCTGGCCCGCCCCCGAACCATTGCCATGCCCCCGGACCCGCCCCGCCCCCTGCCCCCAGACACGCTACCTGGACACGTCCCCTCCTACCCCTTTTAGGAAGCACCGGGACTTACGCATGTCCCGGGGCTTTGTGCGCGCCGGTGGCCTATGTAAAATAGGCACGCCGGTGCACGAGTGCCCTGCGCGCATAAATACGGGAGGATTTACGCGCGCAGGGGTTTTAAAATCTACCCCAATATGTATAATGGAAAGGGGGCGGGCCGGGAGGGTGGTCCCGAGTTTCTCGGCACTGCGGCCTGTGCCGGGGGATGCCGGGGCGGCGCGCGCAACTTACACCTGCTTCAAGCAGGCGTAACTTGCCCAACAAAGGTAGTGGGGGGGATTTAGGTAGGGCTGGGGGGTGGGGTAGATAGGGGAAGGGAGGGGAAGGTGGGGGGATGCGGAGGGAATGGAAGCAGGCTGTGCGGCTCGGCGCGTGCAGGCTGCCGATTTTGCGCAGCCTTGTGCGCGCTGACCCCGGATTTTATAAGATACGCGCGGCTACTCACGTATCTTATAAAATCTGGTGTACTTTTGTTCACGCGCGTGTATTTTTTGAAGATCTACCTCAGCGTCTTCAATTTCAGCTAGGCATTGCTCATATTCTCCCAATTTAGACATTGTCCCTTCAGAGAAATTAAAATCTGAGAGAGAGAGCATCAAAATCTTTTCCAGTCATGTGACCACAATCCAGACATTAATAAGCAAAATATTGCCAGGTTCTACAAGGTCTACAACTGCCTCAGGACCTTCGCCAGCACTAACCAGATTATCTGGGACAACAATGGGGTCAGGAGACCAGTAGGCACTCCCCTCAAAAGCGCCAAGACTGGCCTTTTGTACCTCCCTCCTCCCTCCCCGCCCCCTATTCCATACAACTACTGCTTGGGGCCTCATCCTTCTCTGTCCCCTTCTCCTTTTCTGGATGCACAAACTCCTGCTAATCACAACCAGGAGTAACATCTGGGGACCGTTGCTCACTCATCCCAACAGCCTCCACAAGAATTGTAGAAGTCTCTCTAACACTAGCAGCAACCATTTGAGTTAGCAGATGACTCATCAGCTGAAGAGGCAGTAGACTAGCACCAGGACTCAGAGAGGCCTTAGAACAAGAAACGGTCTCGGTATTTGGGTCACCCTGGCTTCTCCTGACTGACCCCGAATATGCTGATCTGTTGGACCTCATAATGAGGCTAAACTGGGAGATGAAATCAACAGTTTCCCCTTTCTCCCAGGACAAGGAGGATGGTAGTCCTCACATGTGGGTGACGTCACTGGACGGAGCCCTATCATGGAAAGCTTTTCTGTCAAAGTTTCTAGAACTTTTGACTGGCACACTGAGCATGCCCAGCATGCCATATTCCTGTAGCCACAGGAGTCTCCCTTCAGTCTCTTTTTTCCACGGGTTATTTTTCCCTATACGCATCACCTTGCACTTATCCACATTAAATTTCATCTGCCATTTGGATGCCCAATTTTCCAGACTCACAAGGTCTTCCTGCAATTTATCACAATCTGCTTATGATTTAACTACTCTGAACAATTTTGTGTCATCTGCAAATTTGATTATCTCACTCGTCGTATTTCTTTCCAGATCATTTATAAATATATTGAAAAGTAAGGGTCCCAATACAGATCCCTGAGACACTCCACTGTCCACTCCCTTCCACTGAGAAAATTGTCCATTTAATCCTACTCTCTGTTTCCTGTCTTTTAGCCAGTTTGCAATCCACGAAAGGACATCGCCACCTATCCCATGACTTTTACTTTTCCTAGAAGCCTCTCATGAGGAACTTTGAAAATCCAAGTATACTATATCTACCGGTTCACCTTTATCCACATGTTTATTAACTCCTTCCAAAAAGTGAAGCAGATTTGTGAGGCAAGACTTGCACTGGGTAAAGCCATGCTGACTTTGTTCCATTAAGCCATGTCTTTCTATATGTTCTGTGATTTTGATGTTTAGAATACTTTCCACTATTTTTCCTGGCACTGAAGTCACGCTAACCGGTCTGTAGTTTACCCGGATCGCCCCTGGAGCCCTTTTTAAATATTGGGGTTACATTTGCTATCCTCCAGTCTTCAGGTACAATGGATGATTTTAATGATAAGTTACAAATTTTTACTAATAGGTCTGAAATTTCATTTTTTAGTTCCTTTAGAACTCTGGGTGTATACCATCCGGTCCGGGTGATTTACTACTCTTCAGTTTGTCAATCAGGCAATCTTCTATTTTCACCGTGATTTGATTCAGTCCATCTGAATCATTACCCATGAAAACCTTCTCCATTACGGGTACCTACCCAACATCCTCTTCAGTAAACACCAAAGCAAAGAAATCATTTAATCTTTCCACGATGGCCTTATCTTCTCTAAGTGCCCCTTTAACCCCTCAATCATCTAACCGTCCAACTGACTCCCTCACAGGCTTTCTGCTTCGGAGACAATCCCCTTTGATCTGCTTCGGAGACAATCCCCTTTGACCTGCTTCAGAGACAATCCCCTTTGACCTGATTACAGAGGAGGACACACACCATAAAACATTGGAAGTTCTCCAGTTTGTTGATGCTCCAAAAGAAGGCATGGCTATCCCTGTCCATGAGGTGGTGCCTCTGGGAGCATCCTTGTACTGTCCAACCAGTGAATAGGAGGATAGATGCATGAGAGGCTTCTAAGAAAACTAAAAAGTCATGGGATAGGAGGCGATGTCCTTTCGTGGATTACAAGCTAGTTAAAAGACAGGAAACAGAGAGTAGGATTAAATGGTCAATTTTCTCAGTGGAAAAGAGTAAACAATGGAGTGCCTCAGGGATCTGTACTTGGACCGGTGCTTTTATTTATTTATTTATTTATTTATAACTTTTTTTATACCGAAGTTCAGGTAACAGAATTACTTATCACTCCGGTTTACATTATAACAAGTAGAAAACAATGACAACATATGTCTTACAATGAACAAGGGAGTGAACAACTTGGATAATATAACATAACATAACTAGGAACAGTAGCAGTATGCACTATTAGAGCGAGACTAGCGCATGGGGAGGGAGGTTTGCTAATGGGGGGGGAGGGGGAAGGAAGGTTGTTCGTGGAGGGGGGGAGGAGGGAGAAATTTCTTATTGATGAGTAAAAACATGAGCATAGGTTCTGGACGTCAACAGTATGAAAACAGTCTATGGGAGCTATGGAAGACTAAGTAAGTTAAGGGAATGCTTGACCGAATAGCCATGTCTTGAGTCTTTTTTTGAACGTGTTGGGGCAACGCTTTTCAATATATATATAAATGATCTGGAAAGGAATACGACTAGTGAGGTTATCAAATTTGCAGATGATACAAAATTATTCAGAGTAGTTAAATCACAAGCAGACTGTGACACATTACAGGAGGACCTTGTAAGACTTGAAGAATGGGCATCCAAATGGCAGATGAAATTTAATGTGGACAAGTGCAAGGTGTTGCATATAGGGAAAAATAACCATTGCTGTAGTTTCACAATGTTGGGTTCCATATAAAGAGCTACCACCCAGGAAAAAGATCTAGGCATCATAGTGGATAATACTTTAAAATCGTTGGCTCAGTGTGCTGCAGCAGTCAAAAAAGCAAATAGAATGTTAGGAATTATTAGGAAGGGAATGGTTAATAGAACGGAAAATGTCATAATGCCTCTATATCGCTCCATGGTGAGACCACACCTTGAATACTGTGTACAATTCTGGTCGCCACATCTCAAAAAAGATATAATTGCGATGGAGAAGGTACAGAGAAGTGCAACCAAAATGATAAAGGGGATGGAACAGCTTCCCTATGAGGAAAGGCTGAAGAGGTTAGGGCTGTTCAGCTTGGAGAAGAGACGGCTGAGGGGGGATATGATAGAGGTCTTTAAGATCATGAGAGGTCTTGAACGAGTAGATATGACTCGGTTATTTTCACTTTTGAATAATAGAAGGACTAGGGGACATTCCATGAAGTTAGCAAGTAGCACATTTAAGACTAATCGGAGAAAATTCTTTTTCACTCAACGCACAATAAAGCTCTGGAATTTGTTGCCAGAGGATGTGATTAGTGCAGTTAGTGTAGCTGGCTTCAAAAAAGGTTTGGATAAGTTCTTGGAGGAGAAGTCCATTAATGGCTATTAATCAATTTTACTTAGGGAATAGCCACTGCTATTGATTGCATCAGTAGCATGGGATCTTCTTAGTGTTTGGGTAATTGCCAGGTTTTTGTGGCCTGGTTTCGGCCTCTGTTGGAAACAGGATGCTGGGCTTGATGGACCCTTGGTCTGACCCAGCATGGCAATTTCTTATGTTCTTATGTTCTTAAAAGCCATGTCTGTATATATTAAGGAGAACTTAGAGAAAGGGTTCATCCGACCCTCTAATTCACTGGCAGGAGCCGGATTCTTCCTCATAAAAAAGAAGGATGGCAGCTTGAGACCCTGCATAGACTACAGAGGCTTGAACGCAGTGACTCGTAAGGATCGCTATCCACTGCCACTTATTAGGGAATTATTTGATCGTCTGCAGGGTGCACAAATCTTCATGAAATTGGATCTCCGAGGGGCATACAACTTTGTACGAATCCAACCAGAAGACATATGAAAGACCGCCTTCAACACAAGAGATGGCCACTACGAGTACATTGTAATGCCCTTCGGGCTTTGCAACGCCCCTGCAGTGTTTCAACGCTTAATGAATGAGATCTTTCGGGGACCTTTTATACTTCTTTGTCATGGTATATCTGGATGATATACTAATATTCTCCAAGGACCTAAATTCCCATCGTTCCCACGTCCAAACAGTCCTTCATCACCTCAGAGACCATCATCTCTATGCTAAATTAGAGAAGTGTATTTTTGAACAACCCAGTCTTCCATTCTTAGGCTACATTATTTCCAACCGTGGCTTCACCATGGACCCTGATAATCTTCAGGGTATTTGAGATTGGCCACAACCAGTGGGCCTCCGCGCTCTGCAATGTTTCCTTGGATTTACAAACTACTATCAGAACTTCATTGCTAACTACTCCTTCCTAGCTGCTCCACTTACTGCCATGACTAGGAAGGGATGTGACCTCCGAGTTTGGAGTCCCAAAGCCCAGTCCATATTCCACGCCTTGAAAGAAGCCTTCTACTGTGGTCCATGTTTTCGTCATCCGGACCCTAACCGTTCCTTCATTGTTGAAGTTGACGAATCACCATTGGAGCTGGAGCAGTCCTGAGTCAATACTCCATTAAAGGAACTTTAGTCCCATGCTCTTTCTACTCACACAAATTCTCCCCCACGGAAGAAAATTACACTATAGGGGACATGAACTCCTAGTGTCCTTGGTTAGAAAGGGCACAACACAAGTTCACAATATTTACTGACCACAAGAATCTAGAGCATCTAAAGGAGGCCCAACTACTAAATCCCAGACAAGCCCGCTGGGCCTTGCATTTTGAACGCTTCAACTTCGAGCTCCGCTATCGCCCAGCAGCAAAGAGCCAGAGGATACACCCAAGGCTCCTAGACACATCATAGACCCAGCATGCATATCTATTGCAGTCACCACCATGGTACGAGCTGGGAGGACGGTAGTTCCCTGCCATCTCCGTGAGCGTGTGCTCCGTTGGGCTCACAACTCTAAAGTAGCGGGTCACCCTGGCTGAGCCCGGATTCTTGAGATGCTTCAAAGGCACTATTGGTGGCCTAGTATGATAAAGGACTCCCGTGACTATGTGGACTCCTGTCCAGTTTGTGCACAACAAAAACCTCTGACTGGCCACCCATGGGGTCTCCTCCAACCTCTGCCTGCACCCACTGAACCTTGGTCAAGTCTCACTACTGATTTTATAGTGGACCTTCCTCCCTCAATAGGAAACACTGTCATCTGGATGATCATTGACCGTTTTTCTAAAATGGCCCACTTTGTCCCACTGCCTGGGCTCCCCTCAGCTCCAGAACTAGCCAAACTCTTTCTGACCAATGTATTTCATCTGCATGGACTCCCACAGGAAATCGTCTCCGACCGGGGTCCTCAATTTGCTGCCAGATATTGGAAATCCCTTTGTAAGAAGTTTAATATTACATTAAACTTAACCTCTGCCTATCACCCGCAAGCTAATGGCCAAGCCAAAAAGACAAACCGCTCCTTAAAGTCATTTGTACAATCATGTGCCAATGTCCAACAGGATAACTGGGCTGATCTCCTGCCCTGGGCAGAACTTTCCCACAATACTCATGTTGCCTCTGCCACAGATGTTTCACCTTTTGCAGAGGTCTTTGTCCACCAACCACGCCTATCTCTACCAGTTCCACTCACGGTACCTTCACCAGCAGCTCAATCTACGGCGCAAACTATACGTAGACTCTGAGATCAGATAAAGAAGAGATTAAACCAGGCTGCCGAGTGGGCCAAACACTTTACCGATGCTCATCACAGAGCTGCACCACTGTTCCGACCTGGCCAGAAGGTTTGGCTGAGTACTAAACATATCCGTTTGCGTCTACCTTCCCAACGACTAACCCCCAGATTCATAGGACCTTTTCCAGTTCTGCGTCGCATCAGTGCTGTCACCTATCAACTGCAACTCCCTACCTCCATGGGAATCCATAAATGTTCTACGTGTCATTGCTAAAACCATTGGTTCTCTCCTGGCCTTCCTGAAGGCCTTCTCTGCCTACTCAACACGCTGCTGAGCCCGAGAACACCCTACAGGTGAAGGAAGTCTTAGATGTTCGGCGTCATAGAGGCCATTGGGAGTATCTCCTGTCATGGGAGGGCTTCTGTCCAGAAGAGAACTCCTGGGAGCCCACCCACCACATCTACGACAAAGATCTCCTTGCTGCCTTCCATCAGAATCATCCTGAGAAGCCCAGGCCGGTAAGGGAGAGTCCTAGAAGGGGGAGTACAGTTGTGCTTCCCGGCTGCGTTGGTGCCGTGGCCGGGCCTGCTAACCTTGCGTGCCCATCTACCAGCTCCTCACTTGCGGCCTCCGCCAGCACTGCTCGTCCGCAGCATCCCTGGGCGTCTCCAGGCCCTTTGGGGCTTTCCCTCCTTGGTGTCAGCCCCGTCCCCTAGAACGCGCACCAAAGTCCTGGACATTTAAATGGCCAAGCGCGGGAAACCCATCCGCGGCGCACCCCAATGACGTCATCTGAGCCCTGTATATAAGCAGGGCTCCGACTACTGCTCTTTGCCTTGGCAATTGTGTCGACACCGTTGGTGTGCTAGTTTGCCTCTGTTTCAAGTGTCTCCTGCTCCAGTGTCTCCTGTTCCAGTCCCAGCATCTCCTTGTTCCTGTTTCCTTCCCAGGTGGTACCTATCCGGACTGATTTCTTGGTACTGACCTCTGCCTTCCTGACCATTCTACTGTCTGCTGCCTGGAACTGACCTCTGCCTGCCTGATCATTCTTCTGTTTGCTGCCTGGAACCGACCCTCGCTTGCCTGAACTACGCACGGACTGACACTGGTATTGACCCTCGCTTTGTCTGACTTCTCTTGGACTGATAATCTGGCTCTGACCCTTGCGCTTCACTCGGACACTCTCTTCTGGCCCCCGGTGATCTTCGGGCCAACGTACTTGGATAACAAGCGCGGCTTCCACGTAGCTAGACCTGCAGGCGCTGCCTGTCTCATTCGGAGGACCTCTCTGAACTGTTGCCTTTCCGAGGTCTCTGGAGCTTCCGGTTCAGGTCTAGCTACTCCACGCTGCATCAGCCGTGCACTCTTGCTCGTGGTGGGCACACCTCTCCGATACCTCTCCGAGAGACCACCGGAGGCCCACCTAAGTCCAGGCGATCCGGGTACCCAAGGGCTCAACCTGCGGAAACCTCGGACTGTTATTGGTGAAGCTCCAACTAGCCTCTGCATCCTTGTGTGCTCTGACTCCTGGTGGCAGGCGCTCTCTGGGTCCGACCAGAGGGCCGTACCAATCCTGCACCAGGCCAAGGGTCCACCTTCAGCGCAACACTATCTGCACTTAAAATTTCAGTATGAGCCTTGTTTAACAATTCCTGTAAGTTTACCTGCATTGTTAGGTGGCATTTCTGGAGATGGGGAAGCAACAATGTTGGTTTGGCTTTTTAAAACTATGTGAATTGTTTTGACCGAAAATACTACCTGCAGAGAAAGCAGGTGCAAATCTCTGCAGTTGTTGTTTCTGGGGCAAGAATTAAAGTAAAAACTATGCATGGAGTTTGTACCAGTTCAGACAGTTTGATTATTGTTTAATATATGTCTAATTCTCAATCTTTTTCGCACATTTTTTTCATCCATCTAGGTTAGATGGAGGCTCGCGTTATCTTGAAAAGCAAAAGCTCAGCATTCCATTCTTTATCATAGAAACGTTCTTGATTTGAGAGCTTGATTCCACCAGACCCCACTAGAAATCTATTATCGCTTAGCCACAGGGGTCAGAAAGGCCTCAAAACAGCAGTTGTTAGAATGCTAACAGATGGAAAAATATTGTGTATATAATTACTTTTTTTTCTGTACCTATTTTCAAGAAAGATTTTACAAGAAGCAAAACAAAATTACTTCAGTATAGTTTGAAAGCAAACTACAGAAAAAAATTATTATTTTTATTGGAAGATAAAATGCTTAGTTGACATATTTTGTGCATGGCAGGCCAAGCTCAGCTAAATTGCATAAAGTGCTGTTTGCTGCTAACAGAATGATGAATGATGATATAATCTTCAAAACTCTGACATCCATGTCTAATTTACTTTTCTGCTACGCACCAAAAGAAAAATGTTTCCAGTTACTATTAACCTTTCTTTCCTGTTTTAATTATGAATTCCTTTTGTGTCAAAAAATGTAGGTTTTCAAATCTTTTCATGTAATAGTATGGAATACATATTCTATGCTTTGTTGTCATTGAAGATGAGGCGCCTGGCACATTATTAATTGAACTAGATGTACTTTTCTAGTAACTGAAAACCAAAGAAGATGGAAAATATACTTTCTCATCAAATATGTGAGTTTGAGATTACAATATTAGATTTTAATATAAGAAACAATTTTGAAAGAAATTTACTGGGTAAACTAGTATTTACCCCTGAAAATCCCCCTTTGAAAATTTCCTGCCCCACCCCCTTTATGGGGGGTAAAGAGGCTATGTTAAGGGCAGGTTTGGGGCAGTCTGCCTGAAGTGCATGTAGGATTTCATCTTGAAATTCTAGCACATTCTTTACAATGCATATTTTGGACCCTGAAAGCTTGCAAGATAAAAACCCCATGGCTCTGTTGGCTACTGGAGTTTCATTTTGAAAATTGGCATGCAAATACCATGGCCTTTCTCAAAATTACCCTCTGTATAATTTTTTTTCTGTGTTGCTCTATGGAACACTTATGCTACTGCCGGTCCCATTTGGGCTATTTGTATTATCAATTATTAAGAAGTGTAAAAGGAAATGTGTTCGCTTACATAACATTTAGGAGGTAATTTTTAAATAGCCAGTGTAAGGGTGTCATCAGAGTGACCCTTACTATATAAATCAGACACTGTCTCATCTTTATCAGAAAATTTTCTTTTAACAGGGACATCTATTTTCCCCATTGCCCCCACTAGCAGGAAAACCATTTCCTCTGTCTAATCTCAGTTAGGGTCTGTGTTACTGCATTCACTGCAGTTTCCTGTCTGGCAGGTCTCTTTCCTGCTGAGGCCTTCCCATCATCAATAGGGACTAGCATCTTGTTGATGCACTCGGAATCACTGACAGCTGAATCAGAAGGCAGAAACACTACCTCTAGACTCAGGCAGACATTACTGACCTGGAGGATTTCAACCACGCTGGAGGAATTGGTTATGGAAACTGGATGTTGTAAGAAGGCACCTATTGGACCCATCACAGGGTAAGCAAAGGTTCAGATGGGTAAAAACAGACCATACCCTTTCATTTCACTATCACAAAGCATCTATCTATTTATTTATAAATATTTATATAGTTTCTATAGACTAAATCGTGCTAAGTAGATTACAGGATAAGATTAGTAGCAAATATAAAATTCATTAAAACAACATAAAGTAAAATACAATATAAAATGGGACATATAGAATCAAAGATGCAATTAAAAAAATATTTTAATGGGGTCCGAGGGAGCAAGCTGGCTCCTCCTAAACTGCCATCTTGGATTCATACCTTAGCCTCATCAGAGCCCTGAAAAATTGTAAACACAGCGGAATTGGTCTACCATTATATTCTTTGTGAAATTCCCGCATGTCTGGTTTTCAGTATACCCAAAAGTAATATTCATGAGATATCTAGGTACATTTCGTATATTGATGCCTTACTTTGCAAAAATTGCTTAGCTTGGAAATTAGGCCTGATGATAGATTACTAGGCCTGGAATTGTGGTCCTGTGAGCTTGACTCTTCTAAAAACTGATACCACATAGGGAATATAGATTCCAATCTGCTTAATTTCTTTTGCAGGCTTATTAGATGATTCTAGAGTTATCCAATTCTATTTTTGCTTCATTATGTATATGAAGTAGTATGCCAGAAATCAGTACTACAAGTTGTAACTTGCATTATCCCAGGGCAAGCAGGATGCTAGTCCTCACTTATGGGTGACGTCACTGACGGAGCCCTATGCGGAAAACTTTCTGCCAAAGTTTCTAGAAACTTTTGACTGGCACTCTGAGCCCACTGAGCATGCCATGATATTTTCAGCCACAGGGGTCTCCCTTCAGTCTTCGTTTTTCCGCACTGCTTTTGGCATTGCAGAGTAGGAGCCTGTGTGAGACTTCTCACACAAATTCTGACTAAAATCAGATTGAAAAAGTCACTAATTTCTCTCCCATATCGGGGTTTCTCTCTCTCTCTCTCTCTCTCGTTACCACCGGCTGGTGACTAAAACATTCTCATTTGAGTAAAGAATTTTTCTTCATTTATATTGACGGCTGTCGACTGTATCATGGCCACGGGATTCAAAAAATGTTCCAAATGTAATCGGAATCACAAAAAAAGAGCAAGGAGATCCCAGACAAAAATATCAAAAAAAGGGGGGGATCAAACAGCAAATTCAATCAATCCTGATGCTTACCCACATGCTAATCATATTTTAAGAATTGTGGTTAATATAAATATATGTTAGAACCGTATCAGCAAGCCAGACAGCGTATCTCTTGCATTGAATGAGATCACCCGGTCTTCTCAATCACTTGCGGTTTTAAACAGTGTCTTTGCTAGAGAGGAACATTTTGTACAGATCTTTTTTTAAATTCTCTTCTGTCAACGCATAATGAGAGTGTGTGAATGTTTCAACACGTAGTCTGGACACGCTGAGCGGATTTAGTCAAGTTGTTTAAACATGTTAGAGCCTTGTAAACATTATTCGCATGGTCAAGCTGCAGAACGGAACTTTAAATTAGAGCATTGTAAACATTTTCCGCATGGTCAAACTGCAAAATGGAACTTTAAAGAGGCTCAGCCACGGCCGATGTTTCGCTGAAAAAGCTTCATCAGGAGCCCAACTTGTCAATATTCAAGCCAGACAAAAAATGTCTCCATTAGCTATGCAGTGCAACCAACCTTATAAAAGAAAAAAAAAAAATATATATAATAAGTAAATGTATGTATAACCACTTAGCTTTCTTGGTAGTCACAAATGTTGAATCCTTACTCAGAGCAGCAATGCCTCCTGTTTACTTCGAAATGCCAAGCAGAGATGATAGTGAACACAACCTTTGTTTAAATCTGGCGGTCTATTGGGTCACATGAACCAATATAAACAAGTCACTACAGGAATGACGCCATCTCGCGATGATTTCAAACAACTTCAAAGAAACACCTGTAAATCTAAACTCACATTTAGTCCAAGGGGGTGTACTGTGCGCAAACGATGTATCCAACGTTGTTCGGCTCGAAGAAGTAGGAGATTAAAATCTCCACCACGCCAGCCAGGGCGAATATAGTCTAGGATGCATACGCGTAAATCAATGAACGTATGTGAGAAATCATTACAATGATTTACCAGTGGAGCAGTAATGTGGTTATTAGCAAGGCAAGAACGATGTTCTATCAGTCTAGTTCGGAGGGAACATTTAGTTTTTCACATATAGAATTTATCACAGGGGCATTTAATAATATAAATCACCCCTGTAGTCGTACATGATGTTGAAACCTGTAAGAAAACTGTCTTATTTATTATTGGGAAAACAAGAGAGGACACATTCATCATGACCAGGCAAACAGAGCAGTTACCACATGCTTTATGTGCTCCATCTTCAGTAGAAACAATACACAGAGTGGAATCTGTAAATACCACCTTTCCATGGGTGTAGGTGCAATGTGGCAGCTGGGTGAACTCTTCATATGATTGTACAATATGCCAATTCTGATGAATAAGATTCCGCATTGTGGAAGCCATTGGAGAAAGGCAAACAAATGTTGTAATATCTGTGTCATCTGTGTTGTCTGATCGAGGTAAAAATAACCAGTCACGATGTGCATTTTTTGCTCGCGCATATGCTCGTTTAATACACTGGGCTGGGTAACCACGATCAGAAAATCTATTACTCTAAAATTTTGACTGATGTTTATATTTAGTCATAGATGAACACAATCTGCGGATTCTGAAAAACTGGCTCGTGGGGAAATTTTCTTTAAGGTGCCGTGGGTGAGCACTCGTGAAATGCCACAAAGTATTGCTGCTTACAGGTTTTTGGTGCAAGGTGGTCATGAATCCATGTGGGTTCATATCCATTACTGACCCACACCTCAAGTGTGTACTTTGCTTGGGCCAATAGCATGATGTAACATCTTGCCCAAAATACGCTGAAATGACCGCTAAAGGTCAGAAGATGCGCCAAGATAAAATGGAACACCTGTTCCATCTTCAGCTTTTACCTTCCCCATTGACGTCCACTCAGTCATCTCTGGCCGGAGTATCCAAACGACTGATACTTATAAAACGTCGTCCAGAAGGTTCAGGGGATCTATCACCGACTCCATCCATGGCATCGACGAAGTCAGCGTTGGAGCATCGATCGAAACATTGGCATCGACATCACCATCCATCGATTCCGGAGTCGCTGCTATCCTCGGAGAAGTCGACAGCCAAGCAGCCTCGCATTCAGGAAACACTGAGACCTTCTACACCAAGGTGTTCTCCTTCCGTCGAGGTGCCAACCATCAAACCTCCACAGGACCCTGTGGTAGGACTGGTAACGCCCCCACCGCCACCACGTGTAGCTGTGCTGCCTGCACCAGCTATCATGGAGGAATTGAGCGGATTTATCCGCCAAGCGGTGCTACAAGTGCTACAAGAGCATCAACCATCAATGCCGAAGCCGATACCCTCGCTGACACCATTGTCGATGCCGATGCCTGCACCGATGCCGGTGCCTGCACCGATGCCGAAGCCTCTGCTGATGCCAGAACCCGTTCCAAGGCTGGGACCATCGTCAAGGACACCGATTCCACTGCCTGGGGCTCCAGGTCAACCAGAAATGGATTTATTCGAAATGTTGATAGATAGATTTGAAGCCCTCGTCGGTGCTATTCCACCAAAGTCTGTCCCAACTAAGCCTATCAGGGAGGTTCCTAGAAAGGGACCTGTCGATGATCCTCAGCCAGGACCTTCAGGACTCTTTCGGCCACTAGCTCCATCTCTTCCACCGAGATCTTCTCCCACTTCTCCTTCCAGGGAAGCACCATACGACTCATGGAAAGAAAAGCATACTGATTCTTCGTCGGAAAGCTTCATGTCTGACCCTTCTCCTCCGGAAGGCAGGAAGAAATCTCCACCAGAGGACTTGTCGTTTACCAATTTCATAAAGGACATGGCAGACACAATACAGTTCAACTTAGTGTCTGAGGAAGACATGAGACAGCGGACTTTAGAAGCTTACAGTTCGTGGATCCCCCAAAAGAGGTCCTGGCCATTCCTGTCCATGAGGTACTTCTAGACTTGCAACATAGACTTTGGGAACATCCATGCTCGGTTCCACCTATTAACAAAAGAGTGGACACCACCTATCTCATCCAACACGTTCCTGGTTACCAGAAATCACAGTTACCGCATCAATCGGTTGTGGTTGAGTCGGCTCAAAAGAAGTCAAAAAGGGTACGACCTTACTCCTCCACTCCACCTGGAAAAGACCATAGATTCCTAGAATCTTTGGGTAGAAAAGTATTCCAAGGAGCTATACTAAACTCAAGGATTGTGTCCTATCAACTATATATATGAAGCAATACCAAAGAAATCTATGGAAACAGATGCAGGAACTTTCCAACTCCCTACCTCAGCAATACCAGGAAGCACTCAGGCTATAATACACAAGGGACTTGAAGCTGGAAAGCATTAAGTCTGGGCTGCTTACGACAGCTTCGAAACATCTTCAAGATGGCAGCCTCAGGAATAAGTGCACTTCGCTGGGCATGGTTAAAAGCCTCTGACCTCAGGCCTGAGGTACAAGAGAAGCTGGTGGATCTACCCTGTGTAGGTGACAACCTCTTTGGGTCGAAAGTACAAGATGCAGTGGCCCAACTAAAAGTACACATGGAGACATTGCGCCAACTGTCGTCAGTTCCGCAAGACTCTTCTTCTTCAGTGTCTCGCCGTCCACCAAGAAAGGACACTAGAAAACTTTCTACAGGCAGAGATGATATTATCCACCAGCATCCAGGGGTAGATCTTCTCGTCCACAGCAAAGATCTCAACCCAGACAGCCTTGAGCCGCTAGGCCTCAACTGCCCCCGCAGACGGGACCGGCTGCAGGTTTTTGAGGCCACCACCAGAGACCAAAGCCATCTCCACAATCCAACACCGAAACTCACAGTAGGAGGCCGAGTTTCCTCCTTCTTCAACCATTGGTTACAGATAACAACAGACCAGTGGGTACTCTCAGTAACATCTTGAGGTTACCAACTCAATTTTCTCTCAACTCCAAGAGACTCTCCTCCAAAACCTCTTTCGTTACACGAAACTCACATAATTCATCTACAAGCAGAATTATCCACTCTTCTGAGAGCCAGAGCCGTAGAACCAGTGCCCCGGACTCAGCAGGGCAGAGGATTCTACTCCCGTTATTTCCTCATTCCAAAGAAAACCGGAGGCCTACGTCCCATCCTAGTCCTCAGAAATCTCAACAAATTTCTAAATAAAGAAAAGTTCAGGTTGGTTTCTCTAGGCACCATGCTTCCACTTCTTCAAACAGGAGATTGGCTTTGTTCTCTGGATCTACAAGACGCTTATGCTCACATTCCAATATTCCCTCCTCATCATAAGTATCTGCGCTTCATGGTGGGTCAACAACATTTCCAATACAGGGTACTGCCATTCGGACTTGCCTCAGCTCCCAGAGTATTCACAAAATGCCTGTCAGTAATAGCAGCACACTTACACAAAGAAAGTGTACACGTTTTCCCCTATCTAGACGACTGGCTCATCAGAAGTCAATCTCAACAAGGAGCTCTAACTTCTCTCAACTGAACAATTACTATACTTCACTCAATGGGGTTTCTTATCAATTATCAAAAGTCCCATCTCATTCCGTCTCACCCTCTTCAACAGAATTGAACACCATCCTCTCAAAAGCCTTTCTACCCGAGGATCAGGCAGAAACCCTTTCCCTATTGGCAAAATCGCTACACTCGAAGAAACAAGCAACAGCTCATCAGTTTCTAATTTTATTAGCCCACATGGCCTCTACAGTTCATGTCACTCCTATGGCAAGATTAGCCATGAGAATAACCCAATGGACATTAAAATCACAATGGATCCAAGCCATTCAACCACTGTCCTCTCCAATTCAAGTAACCCACCAGCTACGTTCATCTCTCCTTTGGTGGGCGAACAAGGACAACTTGCGCAAGAGCCTGCCCTTCCAACAACCAGACCCACAGATAACTTTAATTACAGATGCATCCACCTTAGGTTGGGGAGCTCACATAGACAATCTCCAAACCCAGGGGACTTGGACAAAACTCAAAGCAACATTTCAAATCAATTTCCTGAAACTTCAAGCTATACATTATGCTTTGCATACGTTCAAGGACTGCCTTTCACAAAAGACTGTTCTGATTCAAACGGACAATACAGTAGCCATGTGGTACCTGAACAAACAGGGAGGTACGGGCTCTTTTCTCCTTTGTCAAGAAGCTGCACAGATTTGGGACTGGGCCCTGACACATTCCATGTTTCTACGGGCAACTTACCTAGCGGGCATCCACAACGTAGTTGCAGATTGCCTCAGTCGTCAGTTCCAACCACACGAGTGGTCCCTGGATCCCTTAATAGTGACCAGGATATTCCAGCGTTGGGGACAACCAACAATAGACCTCTTTGCATCACACCTGAATCACAAAGTGGACAAGTTCTGCGCTCTGCACAGACAGAAACACCGGCCAGCCAAGGATGCCTTTGCTCGCCCTTGGAACTCAGGCCTTCTATATGCGAATCCTCCAATACTGCCAATAACCAAAACTCTAGTGAAGCTACAACAGGACAAGAGGTCCATGATACTCATAGCCCCATATTGGCCTCGACAAGTATGGTTTCCCATACTCCTAGACCTCTCGATCAGAGAACCAATTTACCTGGGTGTAGCTCCCAATCTCATAACTCAGGATCAGGGCAGGTTGCGCCATCCCAACCTTCAATCCCTATCCCTGACAGCATGGATGTTGAAAGCTTGATTTTACAACCACGCAATCTTTCAACCAATGTTTCTCAAGTGCTTATAGCTTCACGTAAACCTTCAACACGAAAGAATTATTCTTCGAAATGGAAAAGGTTTACTTTGTGGTGCACGAAAAAGAACATTGACCCTTTCTCCTACCCCACAACTTCTCTACTAGACTATTTATGCCATCTTTCAGACTCTGGTCTCTAGACCTCATCTGTCAGAGTGCATCTAAGTGCAATCTCAGCTTACCATAACAAGATGGGAGATGCACCAATATCCATACAACCTCTTGTCAGTAGATTTATGAGAGGTTTAACTCATCTTAAACCACCAATTTGACCACCAGTCACAGAATGGGACCTGAATCTGGTCTTAACAAGGCTCATGCATTCTCCTTTTGAACCCATGACTTCCTGTGATCCTAAATTTATCACATGGAAGACTATCTTCCTTATAGCCATTACATCGGCTAGAAGGGTTAATGAGTTACAAGCACTTGTCACGTGCTCACCCTATACAAAATTCCTACATGATAGAGTGGTTCTCCGTACATATCCAAAATTCCTTCCCAAAGTAGTTACAGAATTCCACTTGAACCAATCCATAGTTTTGCCCACATTCTTTCCAAAGCCTCATTCTCACTAAGGGGAACGGGCCTTACATACCTTGGACTGTAAACGTGCGCTAGCATATTACTTAGACTGCACTGCAGTCCACAGGAAATCCACTCAACTCTTTGTATCTTTTGATCCAAACAAACCGGGTAATCCAGTGGGCAAACACACTCTTTCTAACTGGCTAGCAGATTGTATAGAATTCTGTTATGAAAAAGCAGGTCTTCCTCTCCAAGGGCGAGTAAAGGCTCATTCAGTAAAAGCAATGTCAACCTCAGTAGCACACTATCGTTAAGTGCCAGTTCTTGACATATGTAAAGCTGCAACATGGAGCTCTCTTCACACTTTTGCAGCTGATTACTGTTTGAACAAAGAAGGATGACAAGATTCAGCCTATGGACAATCTGTCTTAAAGAACTTGTTTCCAGTATAATCCCTACTCCTTCTACATCCGACTGACTGTGATTTTCGGCTGCATCATTTTCACCAACAGTGCTTCAGTGTTGCTTCACTACAAAATGACTCAGACTCTAGCTTGCTAATCACCCATATGTGAGGACTAGCATCCTGCTTGTCCTGGGATAAAGCAAAATTGCTTACCTTGTAATAGGTGTTATTCCAGGACAGCAGGATGTAGTCCTCACGAAACCCACCCACCACCCCGCGGAGTTGGGTCCGATACGTTTTATTATTTTATTTTTTCCTAAAGCTTATTGCTACATACGAGACTGAAGGGAGACCCCTGTGGCTGAGAATATCATGGCATGCTGGGCATGCTCAGTGGGCTCAGAGTGCCAGTCAAAAGTTTCTTGAAACTTTGACAGAAAGTTTTCCGCAATAGGGCTCCGTCAGTGACATCACCCATATGTGAGGACAACATCCTGCTGTCCTGGGATAACACCTATTACAAGGTAAGCAATTTTGCTGAATTGCAAAATCTGAATTGGTTCATCCACTTCTTTAGGACATGGAGTCATATCGTAACCCGCTTCTTGGTACAGTTAAGGCTGAGAGCACAGCATAGACAGAAGCATAATAGCATACTAATGAAGTAAATGATGGCAGTTAAAAAAAAAATGGCCCATTCAGGCTGTTCAGCATGGTATTCAGAGATGTAAGTGCTGCTCCGTACAAATTACCCCTCCGTGCCTTCTGTTTAGGTTACCGCCTTACCTTTCTGTTGAGGGTTGTAACTACCATTCTTTGCAAGATACTCGCATCTCCTTTTTTAGGAATGGTGGGGGGTAGCCTGCCACTCTGTGTAGCTTACCCCCCCCCCCCCCGCTTCTTTTTTAGGAATGTAACTACTACTCCATATGAATTACCCCCATACAGAAAAGTTACTACAGTGTACTTCAGTGCTTCATTTCTATCCTATTGCTGCTAAGGATCCTTTGTGTTTATTCCACACCCTTTTGAATTCCATCATTTCTATTTAGTTTTTCACTTCCTCTTCTGGGAGGTCATACCTGGCATCCATCACCTTTCCATGAATAATTATTTCCCAATGTTGTTCCTTAGTCTATTTATTTATTTATTTTATTTATTTAACGTCTCTTATATACCGATAGCCGTTCGCACATCGTATCGGTTCACAAAGAACAAAAAACTTATGGGCAGCGCCCTTACAAATAACAGATAACAATACAAATAATCGGGGGAGGAGGCAATGCAAATTAATAGGTCAATAAATAGGGAGAAACTATAAATATAACATACATAAAACTATATACAAAGCATCAGTCGTCATCAAATACGTCAAGGCATAAATCGGTGGTCGTGGGCATTCTTGGTCGAAGTCGTGGAGCATACTTAATCGTAGGTTGCTGAATAATTATGAATTGGATGGTGTCAGGGGGTAGGCTTGCTGGAAAAGCCAGGTTTTCAATTTTTTTTTTAACTTGGGGGTGTAGGACTCCATGCGTATGTCATAGGGTAATGAGTTCCATATTGTGGGTCCGGCAAGGGAGAAGGCTCTGCTTATGGTGGAGGATAGTTTGAGAGATTTGATGGATTGTGTGCGTAAGGTTCCTTGCAGGGCAGGGCGGGTGGGTCTGTTGGAGGTACGTGGGAGGAGGGGGGGGTTGATCCAATTGAGATTGGAGTGTAGCAGACTTTTGTGTATGAGGGAGAGTACTTTATAAAGTATTCTTGAGCGAATTGGGAGCCAGTGTAATTGGATGAGGGTGGGAGTAATATGGTCTCTTTTTTTAGAATTTGACAGTATCCAGGCGGCGGCGTTTTGTAGCAGCTGTAACGGCTTGATGTGTGATGTGGGGATGCCAAGGAGGAGTGCATTACAGTAGTCTATTTTTGACAATATAATAGACTGGAGCACAGTACGAAAATCCGAGAAGTGTAGAAGGGGGTCTAAGTTTTTTTATCGTTTGCAGTTTAAAGTAGCATTCCTTCAAGATAGATTTGATGAATGGTTTAAAAGTAAGATGACTATCAATAAGGACACCTAAATTGTGAATGTGCGTGGGGAAAATCGTGGATGAGTATGTGGGGGGGATGGCAGGGAACGGTTGCTTATTGGAGATGATTACTAGTTCAGTTTTTTTATTTTTATTCCCCTGTACTTTCATATTATGAAGCCCTAGTTCTACAGCTTCCTTTCCATTAGATAAGGTTTGCTTCTTGTGCATTTTTAATAACTTTACAGTATTTACAAGTTTGGATATTTATTTTAAAAGGATTATATTCTGCCTATATCAATTAATGTTCCTCTCCTCCCCCTATATGTCATCTCTACTATAGTGTACATATTTAGGTCCTCAAGTCTCATCTCATATCTCTTCTGGTGCAGATCGCGCATCATTTTGGTTACCTTTCCCTGGATGTGTAAGGCATTCTACAGTTAAGAACATAAGAACAAAAGAAATTGCCATGCTGGGTCAGAACAAGGATCCATCAAGCCCAGCATTCTGTTTCCAACAGAGGCCAAACCAGGCCACAAGAACTTGGCAATTACCCAAACACTAAGAAGATCCCATGCTACTGATGCAATTAATGGCAGTGACATTAAAATCATAATATTTACCTTTTAGTGGTTTATAGTAAGAGTTTTATTGTAGTAGCAAATATATACAATCACTTTATATACCAGTGAAGCAAGCTATTATTGTAAAATCCCAACAAGGGATAGAGGAGCCAAGAGCTGAGAGACTAAGAGGCTTCCTTTCCAGAGATATCCATGCCCAGGAGCACATAGCTGGATCACCCTCCTAAGAGACTGAGTTAAGTAATCTAAACTTTGCCCAGAGAGTCTTTTAGCAGAGGAGAGAGAAGATTTATTTATTTGCCTTTTGTCCCCAGATTCTGTATCTCATCTTAATTGCTTCAACTTTTCAGTCAAAATCAAGCATAAACCCTTGCTGGGAAAGAAGAACTGGTGGACTGTGGTCTTTCTGTAAGAGACTGAAACCAAGCCAGATTTCTCTTTAGTATGAAGTAAACCTTTTGGGGAAGTTCCCCAGGAGAAAGAGACCTTGCACACACAGCAGTGCTCATCTATTTGGTTTGTCATCTAGCCAGCTCCACCATCAAGAGAGACTTCATTTTTTTATTGTTTTTTCCACACAGCTTTGTTCACCCTTTACGAACTGGTGACATTGGTGAGGATCTGTTCTCCCCACCTCTTTTTGAGTACTCAGGGTGAAGATAGTTTTTGAAAGTGGTATACTTCACTGCCTTTTTTCCCCACCTTTCTCTATTAGAGTTCTCTATTTTTTTTTACTATCTATATGAGTATGTTGGTTGCCCTGGCTAACAGGGCATACCCAGTGTTAATTTTCTATTGCTTGATATAAAATAAGAAAACTGCAAGTTTATATTATACTTCGGTACTGTACTTTTGCCATTTAATTTTCTGGCTGGATTTACTGCCTACTTATACAATACTAGTAAAAGGATTAATTACTATTTTATTCTGGTGTGATGATTTTTATCTTGCCTCTGGTGTTACAAGTGAGAAGTTGTTTGGGATGGGCATAGAATTATGGTATCAGGGTGACTGGGACTCTGTCTCATCCCCCACTCAGGCTACGAATCTGAAGATAAATCATTTTAGTAAATATTTCTCATGTGGTACTCCCCACTCCAAGCATAGGGGAAATTCATAATCCGGACCCGGCGGGGGGGGGGGGGGGGGTAAACGACACACCAAATACAGTTTTTAAATTTCTAGTTTAACAGAGCAAACCAGTGTTGTTACAAAGATTATAAAAATCCCTGCATTTAACTCAAAATTAACTTGCACTTGTCAAATGCAATGCCAATTAAACCAGTTCATCTTAAATTAGTAATTAAGCCAGTTATCTTATGCTGATAAGGAGTGCATGAAGATGTCATGGAGGCAATCTCAGTTCTCCCAATCTCTGTTGTGGTTGGGTCAACCTTCTGGAGAATCAGGGTCTTGTCAGTACATGGACCTTGAACAGGGAAATGACAGGTTAACATCACAGTCTCAGAGCAGCTGATCCAAAACTTACATAGAAACATAGAAACATAGAAATGACGGCAGAAGAAGACCGAACGGCCCATCCAGTCTGCCCAGCAAGCTACGCACTTTATCTTTTTTTCATCTTTTTCTCTCACCCACCTGTTACTATTGGCTTCCAGTACCCTCCAGCCCTAATTCCCCGCCACCCCACCACCAATGTAGAGAGCAGCACTGGATCTGCATCCAAGTGAACATCCAGCTCAATTAGGGGTAGCAACCGCTGCAACAAGCAGGCCACACCCCTGCCCCATACTCTTACCCACCCCTGTTTTTGGTTTTTTTTTTGGAGATGGCAGCCCCCAAGCTGGCCAAAAGTTCCGGTTGGGTCCAACGGGGGTCCCGGAGCGGAGGCGCGGAGAAACACATGACGTCCGCGTCACTCCGACGTGACGCCGACGTCACGTGCTCCTCGCAAAGGAAAACAGCGATGGCTTCCTGACTCCCCGCTGGACCACCAGGGAGTTTTGGTAAATCTTGGGGGGGTCAGGAGGGTGGGGGTTTAAGTGTTTATTTAGGTTCAACGTATTCAACGTAGCTGTGTTGAATAAGTTGAAAATGTGATGCGTTGCGCATCATCACTTTTTTTAAGTTAAAAAAAAAAAAAGTTGCGTTTTACATATGCGTTCAAAACGAATGCACACCCCTAGCAGGCAGGGACAAAGTGAATGTGGCTTGGCTTGCCAGGGCTTAGGCAAGGATAAGGTCAGCAAGTACTCCACAGTTAATGGAACAGAGCTGGGCTAATCTGTAAGACCAGTCTTGAATCTTAACTTGAGGTTCGTGATAAGTCTCGGGTGCTATGTTCTCGGGTGTGGAGTTTTCCATACTCAGGCCTTGATCTATAAGGCCCAAAAAGGTCCTCTCCCAAAAACAACAAAAAACCCAAAACAAAACAGGAGCAGAAACTCCACCATCCTGCCTCCTAGAAAATATAACTAAAAATTCACACCCTCTCTAGATGTTTCCCCTTTTTATAGTAATAGGAAGCTACCAACACAGCAGCCCACATGGGTGAGTTATAATCCACTTGAAATGCTTTATCTTTATCTACACAGATGATTTTGTTCTTCATAGTAGAATCCCAGTAGGGTTCTCTACACTCTTCCCTCTATAAAATAAATTTGGGACACAGTCACAAATTTACTTACAATAGATAACTATAAAACAATACTTTAAGCTCAAAGCCAAATTACATGTTACAAGAGCAATCAAAATCCATTACTATTTTGATTTATGCACTGTAAATCTTGGGCCTTGCTTCATCCTACAAAGATAGACATATTAAGGAAACCATTTAATGTATGTTTCAATGGCACCACCTTAACTATACTCCAAGAACTAGGTGCTACATTGGAACTAAGAAACAGGGAGGAATCCTTTCCTGATCTTGCAAAGGCCTTACTCTCATTCGTTATACATATGTACAGTTTGTGCATTGTATTCTGATGACCACCTTTTTCACTTTAGTGGAATAGAGATAGGCCCAAGATTTAGAGCAGTGATTCTCAACTGGTATGTGTCGACACACCAGTGTCACCACGCATCGGCAGGTGTGTCGTATGCTACATGCAGTCGGTGTGGCCAAAGACCCGAAGATTGGCACTGCTGCCTGCCAGCGGAGGCCAGGCTGGCAGGGCCAAAGACCCGCCAGCAGAGACCAGGCTGGCGGGGCTGAAGACCCAAAGATCGACACTGCTGGCCACCACCGGAGACCAGGCTGGCGGGGCCGAAGACCTGAATATCAGTGCTGCTGGCCACTGCCGAAAACTAGGCCGGTGGGGCCGAAGACATGAAGATCAGAGCCGATGGCTGCTGCCACCTGAGATCAGGCTGGCGGGGCCGAAGACGAGCTGTTCAGCTGGTGGCCAGTATGTGTGTGTATGTGAGACAGGGAGGGTGCTTGTGTGTTTATGAGATAGGGAGGGTGCTTGTGTGTGTGTGTGTGTGTGTGGTGTGCATGTGAGACAGGGAGGGTGCTTGTGTGTGTGTATGTGTGTGTGTGGTGTATATGTGAGACAGGAAGGATGCTTGTGTGTGTGTGGTGTGTTTGTGAGACAGGGAGGGTGCTTGTGTGTGTGTGTGTGTGTGTGGTATGTTTGTGAGACAGGGAGGGTTCTTGTGTGTGTGTGTGGTATATATGTCAGGGAGGGTGCTTCTGTGTGTGTGCAAGAGAGAGATAGAGCTTGTTTCTGGCTGACTGTGGCTGGGAGGGAGGGAGAGAGGGGGGGCACATGTGTGATTGAGCCTGTTTGTGAGATTGAGAGAACATGTGTGTGTGATTGAGAGCTTGTGTTTAAGTGAAATAGAGAGAGCATGTGTGTGATTGAAAGCCTGTGTGTAAGTAAGATAGAGAGAGCTTTGTGTGATTGAGAGAGACTGGTCAGAGAAGTGTTGTGTGTACGTATGAGAAAGACTGACCAGGGAGATGATTGGTATGTGTGGGTTTGTTTGTGTGTGTGTGAGACAGAGAGAGGCTGGTCGGGGAGATGATTGGTATGTGAGAGATAAAAACTGGTCCTCAGGGTGTGACTGGTGTGTGTGTGTATGTGAGAGAGAGAGAAGAGACTGGTTGTGGTCCCTAAGGAAGAGGACCGTGAAGACAGCTTCGGCAAATACTCCTGCTTCTGAAGTGGCCTCCAAGGGAAAGGAGTAGGAGAACTGCTGGATAGGGTAAGTAAAGGTGGCTTTTGAAGTTCATTTTTCTTGATTGACTGCCATTTTAATTATTAGGTATTATATGATGTGTCTGCTGTTTTGAAATATTTTATTGATTTAAATAAATAATAAATGTTTGGGGAATTTTTAATAATTTTTTAAGAGTTTTTAATTGTTAGATGTTGTTCTGTTCATCAGCTGTTTTGAAACATGTATTCATATAGTTTTATAATTATTTCTTTGTGGGAATCTGTAATTGGAGATGTATTGGTGTTTAGGGCCTGGTTTAATATTTGTAGTGTTGCCTTTTTATAGGTAGGGTTGTTCCATTTGAGTGCATGCCATAATACAGATGTAACTTTGTGTGGATTAGTTTGGCTGCATTAATGCAGTTCCTGGTACTATGTTAGGTGCTATATTTCTATTTTCATTTCTTCAGTTTTGTACTGTATGCAGAGTGGCTTTTTTTGGGTTTCCATTCCAGTTTCTGTCTCCATATTTGTAATTTGTGGTCTTTCTGTACTTGATGAAGGTCGATCCTATGTGTATGACTGAGGTGAGGTATTTAACTAGCATGTAGGATAGTAAAATACCTCACTTTGGCCTGGATTTATCAAAATGCACTAAATATCGCATGCGATAGGAAAAAGGGCGTGTTTTATGGTAGTTTATCACAATTTGCGCTAATACTTATGCGAAGCGCTAAGATACTGCAAATTGCGATAACTTTTTTGCACTAAGTGCAATAATTGTATTTCCTACATACAACCACTGGGGGGGACACACCATGTTTAGTAGTTTTAAGCTCCTGAAGAGCCAGCCTAGCTGTCAGGGTCCTTCTACAACCGCAGAGAGAGAGAGAGAGAGCGAGAGAGAGAGGGGCACCAAACCAATATAAAATGGAATAGCATCAGAGAACTTTAGCTGGATTAGTTAGCCATTGGAGGCTTTATAAAATATTGACTCCCATATGTGTAAATGAAGTGCAACTTTCAGATGTGAGTTCCCTGGGTAAATACCAACTTCCTTGGGAAAAATGTTTGAAAATTGCCCAACTCTTACCTGGCTAAAAGTATACATAAAGATCAACAAAGTGCACATTTACAACCAGGTAAAAGTCAGGCAGACCCTTAGTGAGTTTAGGTCGGGGAAAAGAGTTACCACATACAGATCATATTTTCAAATCTACATGCTTTGTTTTCAAAGGAAAAAGTACTGACAGGATAAGCATAAACAAATCTCAGTGATTACTTTTTCCCAGGGCAGTTTCCAAATGGAAAATATGCTTTACTTTCCCTTTGAAAACTGGTGCATAGCTGGTACGCTAAAAGTACCAGTGGACTTTGCAAGAATGTGAGCACTTTTGAAAATTATCACCAAAATATCTGGCAGTTGTTATAGCATATGTAAGCAAAAGGAGAGGTTTACACTTGGTTGATTGACTGGTAAAGAGTACATCTCAGGCAGGAATTAACAAATTCAGCTAAGAGCTCTATTTACTAATCAGCACTAACATATTGATGCTGCATTTGGCATGTGTTATTGCTTGCTCATGCAAGCATTACCAATAACAAAAAAAACCCCGTTCTATGCCAGGAAAGTATTAATGAACTGTGTCACATGTTAATGCATGCAAAGCAGTTCATTAATATTTAAAAGGTGCAACTTGGATGGTAATAAAATTTAGGATCCACAATAAACCTTGAAAAATTAACTACACCTGAAGAGATTTAATCAGCCTGTTCATGCTCTTGGGGAAAGTTTATTTTATTTATTTATTTAAACAGTTTTTATATACCTTTTTTTTACTGGGAAGTAGTCAAAACGGTTTATAATGCATATATGCATAATAAAAAACAGAAAAACAGGCAAAGTTAAAATTGACTTACATATCACAGTAGCATGTTAAATAGATATTAAAAATAAAATAAAAAGGAATTAGTAATAAAAATTAAAAATAACTTTAAATTAATCGATAGTTTCCTGCGACAATGTCTGAAGATGTAACTTTGTTTAGACAAGGCATGAGAAACATATCTGCTTATGATTTGGTCCCCTCCATATGGATCTCAAAAGGGGCAGCTAGCTCCATCTTTCAATCTCCCCCCCAAAAAAGATCCTCCACTGGCTCCTCCAAGGACATACCTTCCCCCAAGAATCCCTCTCACCTCACAACAGAGGTAGCCCTTCAACCTGCATCGTAACCCATTCACCATCTGACATTCAGAAATAAGACCCCCAAAAGGCTCCCTGGACCCTCCCTTACCCAATGGCAGCCTACGTTCTATCAAGCAGGAGCGATATCCAATCACTCCTGTCCCACCATGGTTAAAATTCAAAATGGCACCTTTTGCACTGCACCTAGAAGTCAGATGGAGGTTGGGGTTTCAATACAGGGGTCAGGGCTACCATATTATTCTCTGTTGGGGGAGGGGAATCTCTGATGGGGTTATTCTTGGGTGGGGTCATTTCTTAGGGTGCAGATATGCAGTTGTGCTGGTGGCGGGGGGATTAGAGCTCAGGGCTAGTTGCCCTTGTAATGATTTCAGCCAGGAATGTGCATAAATTATCATCACAGGAAACATGTTTTTATTTCCAACCACGAGAACAAGTGATTTACTAAACTGTGTTAGTCACTGCCACAGTTTAGTAAATCTCATGAGGCCTAACTTGTGTAAAGCGGTCTATTAACATGACATTTTAACACAATTTACTAAATAGGACCCTAAGGCCTGGATTTATCAAAATGCACTAAATAATGCATGTGATAGAAAAAGGGGTGTGTTTTAAGGTAATAGGCAGTTTATTGCAATCTGTGCTAATACCTATATGAAGAGCTAAGTTACTTCAAATTGTGATAACTTTTATGTACTTTGAGATAAGTGCCAGAAGTGTGGTATTTCCTACATACAACCACTGGGGGGGACCATGTTTACTATCAGAGCCACTGAGGGGAGGGAGAGAGAGAGAGAGAGAGAGAGAGAGAGAGAGAGAGAGAGAGAGAGCACACCTAGCCATAATGACCCAACACTAGATAGGTATTTATATCTCAATGGGAGGCCCACCTAGTAACCCGAGGTGAGGTTTAGGTATTAATGTAGGGGTTAGTGGTCACTTTGACATTCAAATAGAACAGTGCTCTCTTGTGAAGATTTGATGACCCTCGGAGTGAGGAAACTCACTCAAAGATGAGATTTGTGCAATGTTCTCTCAACCTAGCTTGATGGACTCTCTACCTGGGTAACATCAAGCTAGGTTGAGAGAACATTGCACAAATCTCATCTTTGAATGAGTTCCCTCACTCCGAGGGTCATCAAAGTGGCTCCTAACCCCTACACTAATACATAAACCTCACCTCGAGTTACTAGGGGGGCCTCCCATAGAGATATAAATACCTATCTAGTGGTGGGGTATTATGGTTAGGTTCTCTCTCTCTCTCTCTCTCTCTTTCTCATAGCATGGCTGGTGCACCTCAAAACTTTGAGAACACATTACAAAATGCAATCAAGCTATCACACAGCTTAACACTACTGAAAAAGCTGTAACTAAAATCAGCATTAAAGCTGTGTAATAGGGCTTTGCAAAAAAGTACTCCTCCTCTTTTTCAGATTTGCATCACACCATATGTTATGATGCTATCGCATGCATTAAAGGTGTTTTCACATGCGATAAACCCTTAACGCCTTATAGCATTTTGAGAAATGACCCTATAAGTTTGGCTGCTATTTTTGTACACATGGCTAGCTGGCTTAAATCTACTATAGTAACATGGGGTCAATATTCAAAGCCACTTAGATGGAAAACTCACAAGATATCTGGCTAAATGGCAAGTTTTTTAATATTGGGCGACTTATATGGCTAGATTCTAGCTTGTTAAAAATGAGGTAATTCAGGGACATTCCAGGTTGGGCCTAAGTTGTCTAGCTATTAGCTAACAGCTGATTTTCAGTTGTATCTAGGCAGACAACTTTAAATATGCCTTAGAGCAAGTCTACAGTTATCTGGCCTAATGTGACTGGATAACTTCCCACTTAACCGGATATAATGAAAAGATATCCAGTTAAGTGGCACTGTTTTGAAGCTGAACTGCAGCCTGATTCTGCACCAGTGTTTAATAAATGTCACTGCCTGGCCAAGCATCCCCTACGCCACCCCAGAACCCCCTCCGAATGCACATTAAAAAATCTAGTGGAGGTATACTGATCAACCATCCCCCTTCCCATTTCCTCAGAAAAAGTATCAAAGTACATCTCTCCTTCCACCCCACTCCATCCCTAACCCTCCCAGTACCTTGAAATGCTATTTCTTCAGCCTGAATTGCAGTACACTTCTACCGTGACCTGGGCACAGCACTTCTATCATTGCTATGTAAGCAACACCGGAAGCATAAGCTATTATTTAGCTTACAATTCCAGCATTAATCACATAGCGACGTTTGATGCACCGGGCCCAAGTTACAATACGAGCGTACTGCAATTCGGGTTGAAGATTTAACTATTCAAGGTACCAGGGAGAGAAAGGTATTAAAAAACCAGAAATTGCAGAATTAGATATTTTTCATTGATGTGTTGTGTAATGTTTAGACGTTTGATCTGCTTGTGAATAGAACTCCTGAGTTTCCCTTCTGTCGATGACTTTATAATCCTAGGCAAGCCATCTTTTCACCTTTGCCTTGCATGACCCAACTCATTTGGAATCTGTTGTATCGATAGGGTGCTAGAAAGATATTTGCACCATAATACTAGAGGTGATTGCATGTGTATTTCTAAAGTGCTAAGACTGTAAAGAAAAGTATGGGATACTGTTTGGAATGGAGATTGCACATAAATTCAAACTGTACTGTAATCATTAAATTTATCAAATTGTAAACATCAACTTGTTTTTAACTCATTTGAGGCCAGATGTACTATGCAGTTTTCTCATTGATACAAAATGGGAAAATCTCATTAGTGCATTTGGCTCATATATGCTCTTAATGACGAGAAAAATAGTTTATCAATAAAGAAGCAGTATTTCTAATCTTCCAGATAGATGATAATAATAATAATAATAATATTTTTTATTTATATTCTGCTTTTCATAACTGGCTTAAAGACATCTCTCCAATATATATTAAAAATGCAGGGGGGAAGAATCTGCTGTTGTACTTTTCAACATTTATATGTATTTATAATATAAAATATTTGTTATTAAAATAATACTATAAGCCTCAAATAAATATTTAGTGTTGTAAAATTTGAATGTGTGAGTTGTATAGATATAACAATATACCAAATATAGAGTTTGTGCCTGTGTTCATTTTTTTGAATTTTCTTTTTATAGGCAGAATGGAGTATTGTGGATATGTGTTGGTCTAGTAACTCTACATTTCTAGTTTAGTTGTGTCAAGGCATGCTGCAGTATGTCGCTATGGGTGACGCCGATTGACGTCACTTCCGAGGAAACAATCATGATAGTTTGAGTGTGCTGGTTGGCTGGTGTGGCTAAAAATTTTTGCGTAAATATATATTAAGTCAAGCGACGTATGCCACTCATGCAGCATGGTGAATAATTAAACTCATTTGATGATACTTTTGAAGATATGCTGGAATATCGGGACGCCCAGTGAGGTCAGAGTGAACAGTAAAGTAATATCAAAATTGCATAACTGCAAATGAAATGTTATAAACACAGTCCCTGAGGAAGCCTCTAAATAGTGAGGCGAAACGAAGATGTCTTTTGTCGGACGTATTGAATAATGGATTCCTGTTTACAATATTGATGGAGTAATATACTTTCATCAATGAATAGATGATTGTATTAAATTGGCTTGTGTTAAATGTATAAATTATATGTACAACTAAAAATTGGGTCTATGAACATTTCAAACTTCATGTGATTTTTATTGTGGTGTGTGTGTATGAATGTGCTAGCTTAGTTTTAAATTTGTCTATGTAGGGTTTTGTGGGGTTTTCTATATAAATAAACATAATATTGATGTATTGGAAATTGTTGTCTCTCTAATTTTTATATGTTGATGCAGTATGTTCTTGGGCAGTTTACCATCAATTAATTAAAGTTAATGTGATTTAACTTAAACTTTTTTACTTTAGGCAAAACCATCTGCAATGCACATTTTAAAAGGCAATTAACTTTAAATGCCAAAGATGCCATAAATAAACCAAGACATTGTGTCCGATATAGGCAGCATGTTATCAAAGTACGTATATTGCAATGAGACAATTGTTAAGTCTGGTTGAAAAGAATGCCAAGGATTGAGGCACACATTTTGAAGGCAATAATTAGCTAAAGACACTGTCCAGGCAGTAATCAGCTAAGTACCATAATCCTCCTTATAGGGTAAATTCTTACTTGACCTCCAGCTATATACAGCACATAGTAACAACATTAATCTATAACACTCTTCTGCTTTCAATAGTTTCACCAGAGGGTCAGCAGTCAGCGATGTTGAAGCAAAAATACTGGCAATTCCACTGTTTTTCCGTCTTTTAAAATTTGGCTCAAGTTGCTAAATAAACCTCTAAAAAAAAAAGAATCACAATGCAATAATTAGGTAGGCTGCAACTGCTGATTTAGTGACTGTTCATATGATTTCACTGAGGCTAGGAGGATTAAAGGAAAGTGCTAGCCAGCACAGGAACTGATGCATTCACTTGGACATGGTTCTTCCACCTTCCCAGATGTGCAGTGGCTGAACCAAAGGTAAAAGCAGAAGAAAGCTGGCAGAATATTTTAGGCTTTGAATGCAACCCTAATTACTCCATCCAGGTGTGTATGCTTGGGGCAAGAATAGGGCAGCATTACTATTTTGGGGGGTATTAATTTGTAAATGGTTTATGGGTTGAATTGGAAAATACTCATGTGATTTAAACTGAAACATGTAAGTGGTGCTGTGTTTCATCATCATATGTTAAGAATTTTTCATACTCCTGAGGACTAAGTAGTTTCATATTTTAGCTTGTGTATCAGGCTATGTGCATTATATTTTGGAATTTGATTAGATGGCTAGACTATTTAAGCAATATTTATATCTTATTTAGTAACTGTTTATAGTTATATTTTATATTTTCAGTGATTTTTCTTGATAATGCAGGGATTTAGTTTATGGATTTGATCACTTTTCCATCATACAAATTCATACACTGCAAATTGTTTTTATAGTGCCTGTTTAGAAGATTTTAAAAAGACTTCTTAATTATTGTTTGCATTTTCTTATTATTAGTATTGTACTTGTAAACCCAGGCACCATTTTTCAATTGCTGTTTTAATATTTAGTATATTATTGTCTTAAAAATCAAAATAAGTTTTGATAGGGGAATAAAGATCTGAAAGTGTTACCTACTTGTGCAATGGGTCAAAGTGATAAATTGTTTCAATCCTATCTAAAAAGGACATTTTTCATGGATTTTCAGGTCTTATGTATATACTGGTACAGAAAGGCTCTGTTTGCCTGAACTTTCTGTCTTTGAGATTGAGATATGATTGCAGTTAGAGTATTCTGATCATAATTCAGATTTAACTTGTCATAATTCAGTTTTAATTTGTTAAGCATAATTACTAAGGAATAACAATGTAATAAGAAAAAAACCATAATAAGAAAGAAGTATCAAAATATTTGTGGCTCCGGCTTTGTATTTTATGTATTATTTTTCGGTAGCAATCCATCTGTGAATTTACAACGTGCAGCCTGTGAAAGCTGTTGTGACTTTTACCAAAAACGAAAGAGAACATTTCTTGGAACCTTTGAAAGCAAACTAAGCTAAGGAAATGTGTCATTCCATATCTAAGGAGCTCATTTATTAACAGGGTCATTTTCAGAGGCAAATATAAATGTAACATACTATCATAGCAATTTTCAAAAGTCCATTTACCCGCGTTAAGTGCACTTAACGCGTGTAAAAACTGTTGACAATTCAACAGCATTTATTGCAGCAATTTTCAAAAGAATGCTGTTGAATTGTCGATAGGTATTATATGCATTAAGTGCACTTAACGCGGGTAAATTGGCTTTAGAAAATTGCTATGATAGTATGTTACATTTACTTTTACATTTTCATTTGATAATTACTCTGTTAGGCTTTTATCCCAAGTTATTTAAGCCGTTTATAACTGAACATTTTGCGAGTGTACAGAATTTGTATTTAGGGATAACAGAAAGCCATTTTGTTCTATATTCATATTTTCTCCAGATGCCATTCTCAGGCTGTATTGTCATTCTTTCTTTGGGTTATAATTATTTATATACTTACTCAGTGCCTTATTACTTTATGTAATCCATCTTGTGCCAACGTAAGGGAAAGGCAGAATATCAAATGCTTATAAATCTATAACTAAATAGATAAATTACTCAGTTTACGAGAACTGTAGGTAGATGAAGAAAATGGTCATGATCTCTTTCAACCTAGTCACAATGATTGACGTGTTGTGTTGTGTCATATATCTATACAATCATATCCAGTTCTGAGGTCTATTGACATTGGAAATATTCCCAGTGTACAGTATTTACAGCACCAGCAGACACTGCATTTTCCAATATACCAGTTTACTCCCAGGCAGATCAAAATGTGCAGCATCATTCCTATGCTTCAGTGAACTTTATAAGCTTCACCGTGAAAAGCTTGCCAAAGTAGAATGAGTGTTAGTGTTTTCTGGAAAAATTACTTAAATTGCTGCTGACACTGCGGAATGATGACTGCAGATTAATGGAGAGCCTAAATAATTACCTGACAAAATACAGTAGAGAGCGCAAAGCAAGGATTTTTAAAATTTGTAGGGCCTTCAGACAGTTCAGTTTGGTGCAGTATATTATGTAATAGAAAGCAGCTGAACTTAAACTTAAACCCAGTCCATAAATCTGCCTCCCTTATAAATATGAGTCTCAGCCCCACAGTTCTCAGGTTCTAAGTATATAGTGACCTTTTATCCATTAATATTCTTAGAATTTATTTTGATGCTTTAGGTTGAAATGACGCTGTAAGGTCAGTCTTGTAGCTGTGGGAGTTCAAGCTCATTTGAAAATTAGGCAGGCATGCAGAACAAAGTTACAAAGCACCTGTTTACTTTTGCAACTGCATTGAAGCAAGCACAAAAGTATGCACTGGACATGATGTGCAGAAACTGATTATGCAAACTTTATGAATAGTTTCCCTCCCCTAATCAGACTCCACCCACTTTCCCCTACAAGTAAAAGTATGCACACAGGGACTGTATCTTTTAAACAGGTGTGCGGGCACATATTTATTTTATTTATTTATTTTATACTTTTTTATACCGACATTCATGATACAAATCATATCATATATGGAATAGGGATATTATAACATTAACCTTAACATAAATGAAGATGCAGAAGTTACCATGAACAGGGGTGATGGAACTAGGGAGGAGAAGAAGCCAGAAGTGGAAAGGTAACTCAGTAACTATAACAAAGTAAGGTAACTCAGTAATTATAACAAAGTAATTACAATGTCTGAGATAGCGTGTACTGAATAGACGGCCTTAGTATGTGATCTGTGACATAGCTGATGCAGGTATAGGTTAAGGGAAGGCTTGTTGAAACAGCCAGGTTTTAAGTTTTTTCCTGAATGACAACAGATAAGGTTCCTGTCTGAGATCAGGAGGGATGGCATTCCAGATGGCTGGTCCCGCTGTCGAGAAGGCCCATTCTCTGGTGGTTGTCAGATGGGTGGATTTGGTGGAAGGGGCGTGCAGAGATCCTTTGTACGCTTCCCTGATAGGTCTTGAAGAAGTGTGGCGTCTGAGTGGAAGTTGCAGGTCAATGGGGACCTGGTGGTAAATGGTTTTATGAATGATGGTAAGGGATTTGTGAAGGATTCTAAAGCTTATTGAAAGCCAATGCAGATCTCTGAGGATGGGCGTGATGTGCTCTCTTCTGTTGGTGTTTGTCAGGATTCTAGCGGCCGCGTTTTGGAGCATCTGAAGGGGTTTGGTGGAGGAGGCAGGAAGACCGAGCAGAATGAAGTTGCAGTAGTCTACCTTGGGGAACAGAATGGCCTGGAGAACTGATCTGAAGTCTTGAAAGTGCAGGAGAGGTTTAAGTCTTTTGAGCACCTGTAGTTTATAGAAGCAGTCCTTGGTAGTGTGATTGATGAACCTCTTTAAGTTCAGATGGTTGTCAATTATTACTCCCAGATCTCTTGCTTGTGTGATTAGAGTGTTGGGTTGGGTCAGCTGAAGGATATCGCTATATTCAGGTGATATGAGGAGGAGTTCCGTCTTGGCCGAGTTAAGTATCAAATTTAGGCTGGAGAGGAGGAGGTTGATGGACTGGAGGCAGTTGTCCCAGAACTTAAGTGTTTTAGTAAGAGATTCAGTTATGGGGATCAGAATTTGCACGTCGTCGGCGTATAGATAGTGCTTCAGTTTTAGGTTTGTTAGCAGTTGGCATAGGGGAAGGAGGTAGATGTTGAAGAGAGTGGGAGACAGCGAGGAGCCCTGAGGTACTCCTAGTGAAGAACTGATGCGAGGGGACTCTTTGTTATTGACTTTGACTTTAAATCCTCTACTACTGAGAAAGGAGTCGAACCATCTAAGGGGTGTTCCTGTTATCCCTATGTCAGATAGTCGATTTAGGAGGATGGAGCGGTTCATCATGTCGAAAGCCGCCAAGATGTCGAGAAGCACTTGCAGGAAGGAGTGCCCTTTGCCTAGGCCCATGATGAGGTGGTCTGTGAGGGAGATGAGGTGTGTTTCGGTGCTTAGCGATTTGCAGAACCCATATTGAGTGGGGTGGAGTATTTTGTGGTCTTCAAGATAAACCGAGAATTGAGCATTGACTAATTTTTCCATGATCTTAGCGACAAAAAGCAGATTGGAGATAGGGCAGAAATTGTTGGGGTTCCTTGGGTCTAGGTTCGGTTTCTTAAGCAGGGGTTTGAAGGTGGCAAGTTTTAGAGCATCAGAGAAGATTCCTTGTGAAAGAGAGCAGTTTATGTTGTCGGCCAGAAACTTGGAGATGGGGTCTGGCACCAACAGGAGTAGTTTAGTCGGGATTTGGTCAGAAGGATGGGTAGAGGGTTTCATTCTCTTTAGTATGGTTTCAATCTCCATGGCGGATGTGGGTTCAAATGATTCAAGTGACGCTCCCGTATTTGAGAAGGAAGAGAGGGAGATGGGAGGAGATGTAAAGCTAGAGGGTAGGTGTGTTAGGAGGTTGGAGATTTTGCTCTGGAAGAAGGTTGCAAGTTAATTGGCTTTGGATTGTACTTGGTCATCCGGGATGGACAGGTAGTGGTTTTTGTGAGTTCAGAAACGTAGGAGAATAGAGCCTTAGCGTCAAATACGAGATCGTGAATTCTGAGAGCGTAGAAGTCTCTTTTTGTTCGTAGTGTTGTGTTCCTGTATAAGTGGAGTGCGGATTTGTAGGCAGCTTGCATACTGGGGCAGGGGGCCTTGCGCCATTTGTTTTCTTTATGTCTAAGGTCTTGCTTAAGTTTTCGGAGATCATTGGAGAACCAGGGTTGTTTATTTTTTTAGGCCGGACTGATTTTTTTGGTTGCCAGTGGGCATAGTTTGTTAGCTACCACTTCCGTGATGCTGTGCCATGAGGTTAGGGCCGAGTTAGGGTTTGAGACATCTAGGTTAAGAAGTTCCTTGGCTAGGTGTTCGCTGAGGACATCTGAGGTGCACGTTCTTCTGTAGTGAAATGTAGATTGGAGTGGTTGAGATGACGGACTTTCTTTCATCTTGAGGGTGGTGGAGATCAATGAGTGGTCAGACCAGGGGACTGGGATGCATTTGGGAGGTGTGGTGTGTGTGAAACCTGAATTAATGAAAATAAGGTCTAGCATGTGTCCAGCTTTATGAGTGGGCTTGTTGATAATTTGCTTGAAGCCCATGGCCGTGAGGGAGGTGAGAAATGCTTCGCAATTGGTTGAGAGTGGGATTGAATCAATGTGCAGGTTGAAATCCCTAAGATAATAACTGGGGAATCCAAGTTTAAATACTTAGCTATGGTTTCTACCATAGGAGAGGCGTCTGAGTCTAGGAGACCTGGCAGAGCGTATATGAGGAGGATTTGCAGCAAGTTCGATTTGAAAAGGGCTACTTCTAGTTTAGATGCAGCCTTGGTTGTTTGTAAAGTTAGCTTCAGCTCTTTTTTGGCAGCTAAGAGGAGGCCTCCACCTCTTTTTTTTTTTGTCTGGGAAGTGAGAAGAAATTATAAAGATGAGTAGGTAGCTGATTTATCAAGACTGTATCCATAGGTTTGAGCCAGGTTTCCATTATAGCACAGATGTCTGGCTTTGAGTCAAGGAGAAGATCATTGAGAATGTGTGATTTCTTTGTGAGAGATTGTGCATTGAAGAGTGTCAATGAGAATAGAGCAAGACCTAGGAGTTCGGTAAAGGGAGAGATCATGATTGGGATGAGGGTTCTGTTGGAGCGTGTCCGGTAATGCGTGGGTGATTTTCCAATGGTGATGAGACTGTGGTGTAGGATGGGGATTGGGTAGCCTTATGTCATGCTTCTTTTGTTGTGGAGTGTAGTAGCTGAGTTGTGTGTTGAGTGAAGGTCCGTCTGCTGGGAAGCTGGGAAGTGGACAAATGCTGAGTGAGGATCCATCTGATAGAATGCTGAGTGAGGGTCCGTCACTTAGAGTGAATCTGTTTCTGAGAAAGCTGTGTGAGAGTCTGTCGGTTTGAATGCTGGAATCCGTTGGAGGTTTAAGGGGTGGAAGATTACTACTGAGCAGTGTTCTGGTGCGCACAAAGGGGTGCACAAAGGGGCAGGCCCCTTTGTCGCGGCGCCGAAGGGTTAGCCCTAATTTAAAGGGCTGAGTTGAGGTGGTGACATCGTCCCTGGCCTCTGATAGGCCTCTGATAGGCCTCTGATAGGCCGATGGATGTCATGTGGGCGCGGCTTGGGCAGCTGGGAGGCGGCGTGGGCCGGACGGTGGCGCGGAGAGAATGGGGGCCTCTTACCCCAAGCAGTCGCCGCCGCATGGTGAGGGTCTCCTGACCCTGTGCTGGTCTCGATGCGAGAGAAGAGGAGGAGCGCCTGTTTGCCTGCTTGCATCCAGAGACACGTCCATTTTATAACATACATGCGTACATTCACTCCTGTTATAAAATAGCCCAGACATGCGTACATGTGCTCACAATTTTAAATGGATGAGTGCATGTGTGCTTAAAATCTGCTTCTGCAGCGTGAATGGGGGAATTTTATAAGGGATGCGTGCTGACGCCTTTTGCCATTTTCCCATTTCATTCCCAGTTCGCCCAGTTAAGGGATAGGACTTCCAAATCCCCCTAATTTAATAGCCACCCTTCCCCCATGTTGTCTCCGACCCTTAAAACCCCACTGACTAGCCTAGATTTTTTTGTTTTAATCCTTACACGCTATGCACAGCAGAAGTAAATGTACATGGCACAAGTAAGCGTAAGTCTGCACACATTTCTAGGCCAGGCCTTGCCCAGACCATGCCCACACTCTGCCCCTTTTTAGAGTCTTTTCACTTGTGTGCTCAGTGGGAGATTCATGTGTCCATGGGCGGCTTATAAAATCTGCTTGGTGCGGGCCAGCCCAACTTGTGTACATATCTCTCAGTTTTGGCACCCTCAGGGCTTTTAAAATTTGCCTTTGTGTTGGCATGTGTAGTTTTACCTGCATGGGGGGAAACAATAATCAGCCCACCATTTCCTCAGGTAAACATGGGTTATTCATGTAAGTTTCTCTGATTCCTAAATGTGATATTGTTAGCGTCTAGGAGAGTGCACTCTTTAGGTTTGCTATTTATCCGTAAAGGCAGGCATGGGAGTTGCAATGCAGTCTGTATAATAGTTGCTGTCATTCACCTGTAAGTATGGTTCTTTATCATATCTGATGCTACTTGACAATGGTTTTTGAGCTTATTTGAGAAATCTGTGCTACAGCACTTTCAGGGCAGGATGGGGAAAGGAGTAGAAAGAAGTTAACCCTTGCTTACCAGTCCTTTCGCTTTGTGCTGTTTAGTGCGGGGAAACCACATATGAAGATTGTAGCCTGCATTACTATGGCCTTGCTGTCTTTAATGCATATCACTAACGTTTTGTACATCAGGCTGTGTACCTTTATTTCCAGGTTTTTCTGGGATTATGTCTTGCTACATTAACAGTTTTCTTGCTTCAGATCCTAAAAGACCAACAATTTTTTACATATAACTTATTTCTTAGTACTTATGTCTCAATTATAAAAGTGTTGAAAGATTCAACATTCACAAAACATTAAAAAAAAATGTAAACTAGGGACATTTTATTTTTATAAAAGACCTGTGTATTTTATTGACTCTGCTGGATTAACATGAAGGCATCTGTTTAGACCTGTTAGTTCCACCTTTCTTCTTCTTCCAGTTCAGTCAGAAGCAGTCCTGGGATCTTATTTACATGAAACTTCATTTGTGACTATCTATGGATCTTTTCTCCTGTTTTATGGATCCTGACCTCTCCATACCCACTGTTTCTAGCCTGCTCATTGAAGTGCAGCTTCCATCCTGACCAGCTCCTGGGTATGAGGGCACCCAGGGAACAGCCCAGCCCAGGCCTCATGACCTGCTGGGATTCCCGCACAAGGGGGAAGAAGCAGTTTTTCAAGGCTCTTAAGGTTTTCTTCATGCTGGCAGCTCTTCTGCTCATCAACCCAATCACTTAAAAATCACCACACTGGCAGTTGATGGACAGGTAAAATAAAGTCCAAAATGTATCTGGTACACCTGTCAAAGGTGTACCACAAGGCAACCAAAGTCCAGAAGTTCAGTACAAAAAATAAACTGAGCCTCTTTCAGCAATTTCCATTTTCTCTTCCACTAGTCATCTGTTTGGAGCAGGGACCCTTCCTCCCCTGGGTCTGTCTCCAGCACCTGTTTGGTTTAGAAGGAATTCTCCTCTTCTTCTTCTCTCTCTCAATATATTTTCTAATGTTCCTTACTCTTGATGTAGCCTCTGGCTCACTAGTTTGGAAAGTCAGCAACTCTTGGCAGACAGCTTTTCCCTCTGAACTCTCAAATACTGTTTCTGAAGCAATCATTTCCTCCCTGACCCTCAGATTCAGAACTTCCACAAAACCCTTCTCAACACAAACTGGAATCCCAGGACTTCACCACTGCAGGACTCCTTGAACTCTTCCTCCACGTGCTCTCTCTGTGGGGTGGGGGACGGGGCCACAAAGTGTCCTCCAGAAGAAGAGACACTCCCTCCCTCAGCTCTGAGCTATAGCTGACTCTGACTTGCCCCCACAAGAATTTTGGTAATTATAATGACCCCTCTCAATGGGAAATGTCTCACCTCCCTAATCACTCTTAATACTCTATATTATCACAGGCTTGGTTGAAACTCCCAAAAAACACTGAAGGCACTCATCCCCTTACAGAAGTTTTGATCTCAAGGCTGGGAACCATGCACCAGGGCTATTTCTAGAATTCTAAGTCCAGTCACCAAATGTCAGACTTGTTGATGACCACAACTCACTCTTCACCTCCCTCCCCAACCTCAGGGACTGTGAACACTGCCTTTACAACATTCCTAGCCAACCCAAAGAATGAAAGACCTGATCCAGAAATCAAATCAGGGATCTTCCATCCCTGAGCAATTAGACTAACCCCTATTTTTATTTTCTTAATTGATGGTTTATGGCTTCAGCATAATGTTTAACCTAGTTAAGTTCATCATGGGCTAGATTTTCAAAGGGTTACGCGCGTAGAGCCTTTTTTTTGCATAGGCCCAGCGAAGCGCGCAAGCCCCGGGACGCACGTATGTCCCAGGGTTTTGTGAAAGGGGAAGGGCGGGGGCGGGGTGGGACCGAGGTCTCCAACACAGTGGACATGCCGGGGGATCGCGCGCCGGCCAAGTGCCGGCGCGCGCAATCTACATCTGCCCAGAGGCAGGCGCAGCTTATTAAACAATGGTGAGGGGGGTTTATATAGGGTTGTGGGGGTGGGTTAGGGAGGGGAAGGGAGGGGAAGGTGGGGGGGCGGAGGGAACGGGGAAAGCCATCGGGGCTCCCCTAGGGCTCGGTGTGCGCAAGGTGCACAAGTGTGCACCCCCTTGCATGCGCCGACCCTGGATTTTATAACATGCGCACGACTGCGCGCTTGTTATTAAATCAGGTGTACCTTTGTGCACGCCGGGTTGCGTGCACAAATGTACGCCTGCGCGTACCTCTTAAAATCCGTCCCCATGTTTTTGTGTCTGGTCCTTCCCCTAAGTGTATCTGTCTGTTATCCTCCTAACCATAACTTTTGCATAATTAATCTAATTAAATTCAAATGGATGCTACAAATAATAGGATGGCTAGTAATCTCCAGTTTACACTTTTTATATGCCCTGGATAATCCTAATGCTTAGAATTGCTTTTATTTTCTATATAAAAACGGGCCAATCCAGTTCATTGAAATCTCAGAGGTCAGAAAACATTATGATGTCACTGAACATTTTAAAAGTTGCGCTGTCATTGGTTGACACTGAGCATTTTTAAAGCTACCTTGCTGTTGATTAGTGACCGTGGTTGCCAGCTCACTCCATTTCTCACTTTCAGGGTCATTCATAAATTTCCAATAGCCTTTGTTTATAGTAAAAAACGCAGACGTGTTACAAAAAGAGGCTTGACTAGGCAAATTTGCAGCCTGCCACATCGCATTGGAAAATTAAATCACGTGACATTGTGGTATCACATGCTGTGATTTCGTCTGTGCTAATACTTTTTTCCCCGTAGCGCCCAGAAGAAAGTGAAGATATTTCTAGCGAAATTTCCAGTGCTAACGTGCGATACTTTATCGCACACAGCACTACCAGCCCCTAATTTTTCTTAACCCCGCCCAAACTCCTCCCATTTTTCTAGAAAATTGAAATTTGCATATGCAATTTGTGACGCGATAATGGCCTATCGCAAATTAATGAATGGCCCTGTAATTTTCTTATAGAGAAAAACTGCCTCAAATGTTTAATGATGTACTTAGTATGCAAAAATTCACATAAAATATTGTCATAGTTTTCTATATCAAAGAAGAAAACTGTGCATCATGAAATGTTCATACATCACTTTTTTTACATTCAGCATGGGGACGGTAACTTTCAAATGGGCGCACAGGCGCAGAATATATACATGTACCTCAACGTGTTCCCAGAGAGACGGCAATTTTATAACATGCATATACATGTTATACACACCTAAGCTATTTTATATTTATGTGCCTAATTTTAAGCTTGTGCACGCCCAGCACCATAAGTTGGCTTATAAAAGCGTAACTGCCTGTATTTTATAATAGACGCATGTCCAGCCGAGGACCAGTTTCACCAGTTTATCCACCAGTTTTTCCAGTCTACAGCTAGGTCCTCTATACCCCCTATTCTTTAGCTTGCACTCTCCCCAGTTAACCCAGACTCCTCAAACATTTCACAAATGCCTGTAAAAATTTTTTAAAACTTACATCTCCTCCATTGCAGAAGTAACTTTACGCAGCACTGGACCTGGGCCCGTGCCCAGGCAGTTAGGTACTTGTGCGCACATCTCTTGGCCCCACCCTGGAATGCCCACCCACCCACACTACATCCTTTTTTTCTCTGATGCAAGATATTCACATATTGGCACTTGTGCGCTCATCTGCTCACCTTATAAAATCAGGTGAACACCCGCAAGGGCCAGATCTGTGCCCATCTCCTGATTTCGGCACGTACCCAGCTTTTAAAATTCACTTTAAAATTTTCTTTAATTTTTTATAATTTGTACATAACAGTGAGACATCCTGTCTGGTATTCAGTGTTTCAAACATTTCTTACATAAAATAATAACGTTGTTTGTGCTTGCTATGGTTGAGCCTATCACTGTTTTGTGGATTTGCCACTTGAGTTAATCATAGCTTACAAAGCAAAAATAACTGTCATGCACTGAACTTCTGTATATAGTATATGTATATATATATTTAATTTATTTAAGTTAGATTAAATATTCATGATCTATTTTCTAGTATTTGTATTTATTTGCTGGAACTAATGAAGTTTTAATCATTAGTAAGCATTCAGTAGGGTGTCCTGTTTCTATTTTGAAGTTAAAGTTAATTTGTAGTAAGAAACATAGAATAGCATGATGATTCTGAATCAGCTAGTCTTAGAACTGCTTAATCAGTGTGTTTACTTGATGCTCTGAAGGTATTGACAACACTAACTTAATTTTATTGTCTTGTTTACTTTGATGACTTAGGAAAAGAAGTCCATCCATATCTAGAGACCAGAACAGAAGATACGACCATAGGGACGACAGAGGGGAACATTCACAGTATGCTACATCAGACAGCACGATGCCTAGGTCACCATCAGGTTATTCAGATAGGCGATCACAGAGAGGGCCTCAGGTACATGAAGACCCCGAGCAAGGTGATTATAGGGATTCCAATAGGAGAAGTCGCAGACGTTCAAAAGAGTATTCAGTAGATGAAGATGATGTGCAAGACAGGGATGAATATGAGAGACAAAGGCGAGAAGAAGAGTTTCAGGCACGTTATCGAAGTGACCCTAACTTGGCTCGATATCCAGTTAAGCCACAACCATATGAGGAACAAATGCGCATCCATGCAGAAGTGTCTAGAGCACGTCATGAACGAAGACATAGTGATGTCTCATTGGCACATACTGAACTGGAGGATTCCCGAATTTCCATGCTACGGAAGGAACGACCATCAAGACAAAGGTCTGCTTCAGAGCGCAGAGCTGCCATGGAAAATCAGCGCTCTTATTCTATGGAAAGAACTCGAGAAGTTCATGGGTCAAGTTCCAATCAGCAGAGGACCACAAACCATAGTCCTCCAACACCAAGGAGGAGTCCAATTCCTGGTGATAGGTCAGATATGAGGCACACTGATTCACTAAGAAAACAGCATCATTTGGATCCAAGTTCTGCAGTGAGGAAAACAAAGCGTGAAAAAATGGAAACTATGTTAAGGAATGATTCACTGAGTTCAGACCAGTCAGAGTCAGTAAGACCTCCACCACCAAAGCCTCATAAAACAAAAAAAGGTTGTAAAATGCGTCAAGTTTCATTGAGCAGTTCAGAAGAGGAATTGGCTTCTACCCCAGAATATACAAGTTGTGATGATGTTGAGATTGAAAGTGAAAGTGTTAGTGAAAAAGGTAAGCAATATAAGTCAATATTTTCTTGTATTGTCTCTTAAAGGACTGGTGTTGATTTCATATTACATTTCTTTAAATTAAAGTAAAAATAATCAAATAATGTTCTGCTTTCCTATATAACTTTAATATGTTTTTCTGGCTTTCAATAAAAAAAAAAAACAAGGCAAATGGCAGTATTTAAAAGTTAAATTTCAGATCCTGTTTAATTTATACACAATAGTATTTTGGGTTATAAAAATTGATTTTAATTTACAGTAATAAACCATAGAAAATGTTGCTGTCTTCCATAAATGAGCTATGTTTTAACTTTTAAAAATGTTAATATTTTTGAAACCTACTTTCCAAATTTAGGGTTGTAAAATGGAGCTGAATGGTAAAAGTAGCACAATTGAGTTTTAATTTTCCAGTTACTAAAAATATTCAGATTTCCTAGAGCAGGGGTGCTCAAACTGGTCCTTGGGGCCCCCAGCCAGTTAGGTTTTCAGGATTCTCAAATGAATATGCATGAGATTTATTTGCATGCACTACCTCCTATGTATGCAAATATTTCTCTTGCATATTCGGGGACCAAATTGAGCACCCCTATCCTAGGGAATATGAAGAGTTCCAAAGTACAAGATATGAATTTCTGTTGGGTTAATGTGCATTTTTTTCTTTGATGGATATATGAATAATGGAAAAAATGGATAAAAAAAAATCCTCTATACCTATAAAAAGTAGAAATTTTTAAAATAGTACACTATTCTAGTAGTCATGTTTTTCCAAGAAAAAACAGGATTCTTTGTAGGTTGTGATACCTTTTATTTACCTTACATAAGAATTATAAAAAAATGATGATGTCCTTGAACTTTCAAGGTTATATAAGTCTTTTCTACAGATACTGTATCAAAGGTAATCATGCCCAATATTCACACTGTTACTCTAGGTCAGGTTGCCTGTTTCCTGCTGAATTGTAAGAACTTCCTTAAGCTCTAAAGCTTTCTCAAAGTTCACATGGTATAGATGCTAATAAATGCTGGAGCAAGTTTTTCTCAGTTCTGCTTTACATGAGACAGAACACTTCTTCAGATTTCTGTCTTCTATGAGTCCTCATATTTTTCAGCTTTATAAATTACTCTTCATCTGTCCAAATTTTTTTTATCTTTTATACAGAAAACATTGATTTTTTAAAAGTGCATTTACTTCTTTATTGTATTTTTCTTGTCAACTGTTATATTATTTTTTGCCTGTTTGCACTGTTGTGCCTTAACCGTGTTGATTGATGTTTACCTATTTTCAGTTCACTTGGTTCCTTCAGATGATTTCAGTCTCACTTCTTTTGCCCTTGTGCACTATATTTTCTTGAGGCAGACTGGCAGCTTTAAGAAATGCTTATGTTCAAAGCCATATTATCTGTCAAAGATTCATAAACAAACTTGGGCAGCATGGGGTTGGATCCTAATGAGGTAAACTGGGTTAGAAACTGACTAATAGCCAAAATAGGGCAGTAGCTAACAGGTTTTACTCTCAGGAGAGAAGGATGTAATACCCCTATGATAAGTCCAGGGGATAGTTCTATTCAATATTTTTTAATGGACTTTTGCAGAAGAGATAGATAGAAAGATAGTCAAGGTAACAATACTGTCATGGGTCAGCAGTTCATGATGGGAAAAACTGATAGTGATAAGGCAGCTGAGATCTCTGGATGTGATCTTATCTGATGAGCTTAAGGTTGCACAGACCCTGTGGGCGCTGCACCATGTGCAGTCATACTAAGACTCTGTCAGAATTTGTACACCCTATGACTGGACGGGTGTTTAAACGTTTTTCCTTATCCGACTGTACCACAAGAGGGGTCATTTATGTCATTAAATGCCCCTGTGACCTCCTTTACGTTGGAAAAACTTCCCGCATGATTAAGACACGCATGATCGAACATTGTTCGAACATTAGGTCCCTCAGAGTGGATGAACCCCTGGTCACCCATTGGTTACAATCCGGCCATTCCATCTCTGCTCTCTCTTTTCTACTGCTAGAAGTTGTCCCGTGCCCTGTTCGGGGAGAGGACTTCCCTGGCATACTGGGTCGGAGGGAGCAGCGATGGATTTTCACCCTCGATACTGTCTTTCCCAAAGGTCTTAACAAAGACATAGAATGGCACCTGTTCTATTGAGAGAATAGCTCCGCCAGCAGTCACATCCCGTGAGAAGTTACCCTTCACACCTTTTTTGTGTTTTAAATGGCTGTCAAACTTGAGGGCGCTTGCGCTCCGGACACTAACTTCAAAGGTATGTGATAGTCTGTGTAAAAGTTTTTACCGTAGTCTTTTGTTTCCACTTATTACCCGCCTTGTTACTTTGTTACATTGTAGATTGTTACTGCATATTGGTCCCTCCCGATGCAGCAAGTGCAAAACACGGGACCGTGTCGGGGGACTTCAAGAGATTTGTGTTATCACTGATGGAGTTGCCATAATGAACTTTTGCTATTTTGTGATTTTTTGAATAAATACACTTTTTCATCTACTTTGTGGAAACGAGAAATTTTTCCTGCACCATTGTTTCTGTAGACTTCAATTACCCCAATATAGACTGGGTAAATGTATCATCGGGTCACGCTAGAGAGATAACGTTCCTGGATGGAATAAATGATAGCTTTATGGAGCAATTGGTTCAGGAACCGATGAGAGAGGGAGCAAATTTAGATCTAATTCTCAGTGGAGCCCAGGACTTGGTGAGAGAGGTAACGGTGGTGGGGCCACTTGGCAATAGTGATCATAATATGATCAAATTTGATTTAATGACTGGAAAAGGAACAGTGTGCAAATCCAAGGCTCTCGTGCTAAACTTTCAAAAGGGAAACTTTGATAAAATGAGAAAAATTGTCAGAAAAAAACTGAAAGGAGCAGCTACAAAAGTAAAAAATGTCCAAGAGGCGTGGTCATTGTTAAAAAATACCATTCTAGAAGCACAGTCCAGATGTATTCCACACATTAAGAAAGATGGAAAAAGGCAAAACGATTACTGGCATGGTCAAAAGGGGAGGTGAAAGAAGCTATTTTAGCCAAAAGATCTTCATTCAAAAATTGGAAGAAGGATCCAACAGAAGAAAATAGGATAAAGCATAAACATTGGCAAGTTAAATGTAAGACATTGATAAGACAGGCTAAGAGAGAATTTGAAAAGAAGTTGGCTGTAGAGGCAAAAACTCACAGTAAAAACATTTTTAAATATATCCGAAGCAGAAAGCCTGTGAGGGAGTCAGTTGGACCGTTAGATGATCGAGGGGTTAAAGGGGCACTTAGAGAAGATAAGGCCATCGCGGAAAGATTAAATGATTTCTTTGCTTCGGTGTTTACTGAAGAGGATGTTGGGGAGGTACCCGTAATGGAGAAGGTTTTCATGGGTAATGATTCAGATGGACTGAATCAAATCACGGTGAACCTAGAAGATGTGGTAGGCCAGATTGACAAACTGAAGAGTAGTAAATCACCTGGACCAGATGGTATACACCCCAGAGTTCTGAAGGAACTAAAAAATGAAATTTCAGACCTATTAGTAAAATTTGTAACTTATCATCAAACAGAGAGTAGGATTAAATGGGCAATTTTCTCAGTGGAAGGGAGTGGACAGTGGAGTGCCTCAGGGATCTGTATTGGGACCCTTACTTTTCAATATATTTATAAATGATCTGGAAAGAAATACGACGAGTGAGATAATCAAATTTGCAGATGACACAAAATTGTTCAGAGTAGTTAAATCACAAGCAGATTGTGATAAATTGCAGGAAGACCTTGTGAAACTGGAAAATTGGGCATCCAAATGGCAGATGAAATTTAATGTGGATAAGTGCAAGGTGATGCATATAGGGAAAAATAACCCATGCTATAATTACACAATGTTGGGTTCCATATTAGGTGCTACAACCCAAGAAAGAGATCTAGGTGTCATAGTGGATAACACATTGAAATCGTCTGTGCAGTGCTGCTGCGGCAGCAAAAAAGCAAACAGAATGTTGGGAATTATTAGAAAGGGAATGGTGAATAAAACGGAAAATGTCAGAATGCCTCTGTATCGCTCCATGGTGAAACTGCACCTTGAATACTGTGTACAATTCTGGTCGCCGCATCTCAAAAAAGATATAATTGCGATGGAGAAGGTACAGAGAAGGGCTACCAAAATGATAAGGGGAATGGAACAACTCCCCTATGAGGAAAGACTAAAGAGGTTAGGACTTTTCAGCTTGGAGAAGAGACGACTGAATGGGGATATGATAGAGGTATTTAAAATCATGAGAGGTCTAGAACGGGTAGATGTGAATCGGTTATTTACTCTTTTGGATAGTAGAAAGACTAGGGGGCACTCCATGAAGTTAGCATGGGGCACATTTAAAACTAATCGGAGAAAGTTCTTTTTTACTCAACGCACAATTAAACTCTGGAATTTGTTGCCAGAGGATGTGGTTAGTGCAGTTAGTATAGCTGTGTTTAAAAAAGGATTGGATAAGTTCTTGGAGAAGTCCATTACCTGCTATTAAGTTCACTTAGAGAATAGCCACTGCCATTAGCAATGGTTACATGGAATAGACTTAGTTTTTGGGTACTTGCCAGGTTCTTATGGCCTGGATTGGCCACTGTTGGAAACAGGATGCTGGGCTTGATGGACCCTTGGTCTGACCCAGTATGGCATTTTCTTATGTTCTTATGTTCTTAAACGAGGAAGTGGCACAGTAGAAATAAGAAGAGATGAGATCTGAGTTTCAGCGTCTTCCAGACGCGATTGGAACCCATCCATTCGAATGGTTAGGGATTGCAAGTTGCTGCTTATAGCAGTAGTAGTGTCTATATTTAGTTAGATTAATTCCTTAAGTTTTTTCAATTCAGCTAGTACCATTTCTGCCGACACCATAGCTTTGGGCTGCGCTGCCTTATCCGGTGACAGGGGATCTTGTTTAGGTTGTTTTGATCCAGTGGCCATCGCAAAGGCAGCTTCTGTTTTCCCTGATTTCGATGCTGCCATGAGTAGGTAAACTCGGGAGATTCAGCACAATGAAAAAGATGCTAATACAGCTGATTTTTCCTATAAAAAGGAGTGACGGCTTGCTGAGCTTTAGACTCGGGCAGCCATCTTGTGCGCCACTCGAGAGCGCCCCCCTCTGTGTCTTCTCACTTAATTAGTGTCCAGAATTCCTTTCCTATAGAGGGTAGGAGATTTCTCCTCTTTATTAAAAACCAGGTGGAAAAACTTGCAAAAAAAAAAAAAGGGGGGGGGGGATTATTCCTTACTTCAAAACTGCCAACTCAGCTCCTCCAAACCCAGCAGTCCTCTGTCCCCACAGGTTACTGATTGCAGGGGCACAGTGGCTGAAAAGACCCGATCCCTCCAGCAAGGGGTATTGACTTCATTGTTGGCAACTGATCAAAAAATCACTGGATACAAAACTCTTCTGTCCAATAGTCTCTGCCCTACTATTAACTGTGAAATCCACCTCTTTCAGAAAGAGGCGAATTGACCTCCTGTCAGAGACTGATCAAAAATGCAAAAATCACAAAACCTCTCAAACATCTTCTGAAATCTTCCACTAGTAAATGTTCAAGCCCACCAAAAGCATTATCTCAAGACTCCTTCCTCTCCAAACCCCAACTTAAGAGGATCCAAGGAATCCCTCCTGACCTTGCTCAGATAGAATTATCTGCATAAATCTAGCCCTCACTGAATATTGCACTACCTGGCTAAGTTTAAATGTCCAGCCACAGAAATGTCCCAAAGTGGCCCCTTTCCTACACAGCTAAATTTGTGTGCAGCAGGTCTATCAAATAGATATGTTATCCTTAAGTCCGGACAGGGAGGAAGAATTATTTTCTGGGTCCCTGGGCACATTTCCCTCTTTGGTGTATTCACTACTCACACTCTAGGTAGAAAATCTTGCCAAGGTTCAATATTATTTATTTAATATTTTTATATACTGACATTCAATTTCAATTGAGATATCACACCGGTTTACATTCAGGTACTGTAGGTATTTTTCTATCCCCAGAGGGCTTACAATCTAAGTTTTTGTACCTGAAGCAATGGTGAGTAAAGTGTCTTGCCCAAGGCCACAAGGAGCAATAGCAGGACTTGACCCCTGGTCTCCTGGTTCATAGTCCACTCTCTAACCACTAGACTATTCCTCCTTCATGAAGCAAACTGTCCAATATTGTCCAGAAGAGGAGCAGGGAAAGCAAAATGAGTAGAAGTGGTAGAATATAGACTCAAACCAGTATCCATACATTCAGCTCAGTCACTAATTAGAGTAGCCAACTGGAAAAATAATCATTGGAGTCTAGAAGTTGTGTTCAAACAAATTGTTTACTGTAACATAAATAAAAATATCCAAAATCAACATCAGAAGATCAGAATGAGGAAAATCAATACTGTTCTTGCCCATTCTAAAGTTTTTTCACTCCTTTCCTACCTCTTGCACTTTCATCCTTAGCCAACATATCCTCACCAGTGGGGTGGGAAAATTAGAGTGTGGCCTCCAGCATCAGTAAATGTGTTGGAAACCATCTCCAATCTAAAAATATCAAAAGGGATTCCAGACTTCCCAAACCCTTAAACTGTAATCCAGTTATCCACAGTTGATACTCTGGATTTTTTCCTTCTCCAAAGTCCCAGAAAATCCTCTTCACCCTTGCTTGAATCCCAGTCTTCAGGGAGGCAGGAGAGAAACCCTTCCTTTCAGACCAGAAAAATACACACAATATTCAATAGCAAAACTCTTCTCTGTCAACCTCCTGCATAAAATCCAGAGGGGAACTTTACCTCTCCTATACCTTTGCTCAAGATCAGGGAATGAACTCTCACTATTCTGCAACCTCTTTGTGGAGATTCTGTGAGGGATCTCTGATTCCTTTCCAATCCACTAACCCTCTCAGTTGTTCTGAGATCCAGAAGGAATCTCTAGCTGCTTTCTAGTCGCTCCTTTAGCCGCGTCTCACCCTCTGACTCACTGGGCATGCTCCTAAGGGTTTATAAACCCCAGGTTGTCTCTCTTCTGTAAGGTGGGATTTAAGCCACGGGAGGAATTCTAAAACTAACACTTCTCCTACTGCCCCTGGCTAAGAGAAATATGGGTGGGGTAAACTTTTAGTGATGGACTGAGACCCCATCACATGGTCAAGTAGTGATTTTCCTCACACAGATTTAGGCAGGTAAAGGGGACAATTTTGAATGAGTAAGATATCAGAAACATAAGAATTGATAATTCATTTATGCCGGTCATTGGTAAAACTTCATCTGGGGTATTTTATCCATTTCTAGAAGTTGTACCTCTAGCAAAATATGGACAAAATAGAAGTAACCCAGAGGAGTGCCACAGAAATGGTGAACATTTTGTACCATAAACCTTAAGAAGTGAAACAGGGAGGGTGATTTTCGAAGCCATTTTACTTTACCCATGGAAAATGTCTGTGGGCCAGGGTGGGAGAAACATTTCCGCTTGTGCACATACTTTAGAATTTTCAAAAGTAAGTGTGGTAGACCTTCCCATTCTGGCCACCAGACGTCACTGTCCCTGTCTTAGAACACACTTTGTAAAGAGCCATCTATATCCCTCATTCCCTCCCATCTAGAGTCTGGATTAGATGCTTGAAGACTGTTTAGCCCAGCCATGTTAATTCACCAGGGGGTTTAGTTTGAAGAAGTAATTGAGTCGTAAATATATAGTATTTTCACACTCTTGTGTGGCCGCTCAGCTTCACTTTAAGGAGTTTATTTTAGAAGTGACCCGTCCCAGTGCTCTCCATGCCTGAGGGTCCTTCTTATAATTTACAGAGAGATAGATTTGTAAGCCTAATACCCTTTAGGGGCAACAAGGCTCTCACCAGGAGACCAAAGACCTGAGAGCCTACTCCAAACCCTAGGTGGGCAAGCCACTAGTGATTGATCCATCTGTGAGAGATAGTGAAGGCAGAAGAGATATCCAGTTTAGGCTTTAAGTATTTTTTGGATTTAAGAAGAGTGGGGAGGTTTTTGGATTCTCCTTCCCTATTAGGATTTCAGAGCAGAGAACTCACCTGATCCCACTAACATTTCCCCAAGAGAAATTCCCCAACAAGATCAGCGAAAAAGGATAAAAGAATCTTTAGAGAAGGAAAAATAAGAGCAGGAGTCCCCATCCAGATCTCTACAACTACAGGACCAGGAGGGGCAGGGTGTCTGAGAAGAAGATGTTCGAAGGTAGGAAGGTTGGGGCAACTCCACTAGGATTACTGCACAACTGCTGGAAGAGTTTGTACATTTAAGATCCCCATGGGCTTTACGCAAAGGTCTGGTTAAAGGACACCTACCTACCCAGAAGTTTACCTGTGCTATCAGTCAGATGTAAATTCACACTTCTGGATAATGGACTTTAATTTATGAGTATTAATCAGTAAACTTTTATTTAACACCCAGACCTGGTCCTGTCTGAACTCTTACATCTTCTCATCTCATGGGAAACACTAAATGATGATACACACACTGGTGACTTTTTAATATCGTCTGGGCCATAAGCGAGAGCGTCCCTCCACAAAAAAAATCCCCCCAAGGGACCGAGAGTCAAGAGTGGGATGGATTTGTTAGCTGGTGCAGTTCCTGTGCCCTATGGAGCCACAATCCTCCAAAAAAGGAGTTACATATGCACATATTTTTTTTCGAAAATCTATCCACAACCTTAGCTGGTGTAAATTCATGTGGATTGTTTTGCTGGGATAATTTTCAAAGTGAAGTATGCGGGCAGTTTCAAAATTACCCCTTTAAGTACCTGAGAGAGAGAGACTATGACTTCATCCTAATGCAGGCTGTTTGAAAATTGCACCCTACGAGGGTAATTTTCAAAGTTATTTTCTTGGGTAAAACAGTGCTTTACCAGAGGAAATAACCTTTTAGAAAATTGTATGTCCTATATGTGAGTAAGGGTATATGCCAATGTAACCTGGGAACTTCTCGGGTTACCAGTAAGTCCTGGGTATCCTCCTCTGACAATGTCAACCAGTCAGAGGAGGATGGGTTTGAGAGGTCATGCAGATGAACCACCTCCTTCTGCAGAGTTTGCCTTGGTCATCCCTCTTGTAACTTCATGCTAATTCTTTTCTAATTCTAATTTTAATGTAAAATGTTCAAAAGTTCAAATGTTTATTGTAACGCCTTGCTTGCGACAGTTCTGTTATATTGTAAACCAGTATGATTTGTATTCTATACAGGAATGTCGGTATATAAGAATTCAAAATAAATAAATAAATAAATATATAACCGCACCCTTGCTAGAGCTTGGGAGGCAGTCCTTAGGTTTAGTACTGAACATAGAATGTAAAGAGGAGTTAGATTTTTGTTATTTCACAGGCCCAGCCAGTGTCAGCCAGGCAAGCCCTGCTTAGTGGTCCCGGTCAGGGTCAGGAGGGGTTCCTTTCTAGTACACAACCTTTCTGGTCCCTCTTGGTCTTTTCTTTTGAAACTTTTACTCTTTAAGTATTAGGGTCTCTATGGAACCTGTTCAGAGCCTGGCTCAGGGAATGGGGAATCCTGGGTTTGGGCCTGGGCAGGTTAGGGAAGACCTGCCTTTTGTTTGAGCCTCGGTGAGGAAGGGGGCAGGTCTTCCCTAAACTGGTGAGGAAGGGGGTGTAGTGACCCAGTGGGAACCACCCCAGAGTTTTTCTGAGTTTTGTAAACCTAATTTCAAGAGCCAGGTTGGAAGTTCTGACTGCCCTTCTGTCCTGCCGGGAGCCTTAAGAGTCCAGTTCCCGGGGTTCCTCCCATCAGGGATCCAAAAGAAAGAAAAGAACTCAGAATGCAACAGAAACCAAGATGTATCCAACAAATTGTAAGCAAAGGCAAAGCTTATTATTCATGAAGTCACCCAACCGGTGCTTCCAAACCCTGGGGAGAGAGAGGAGTTTATCTCTCTGTGCATAGACTGCAACAAAATATCCTTGCCAGTTGTAAGAGGTTGTTCTGCCCATCAAAGTGACACTCTGTCCACTTAGGGATCCTATTTTTCCAAGCCCTGTAGGGTAGGAATTCCCCTGGCTGGCTTTTGAGCTTCCTGCGCAGATTGAGGAGGAAATTGTGACAAGAGGACTCAATGTGCTGCTGTGAATTAAAATTGTGCCAGTTTTCATCTTTTTAATCAGTAAATATTCATTTGGACATTAACCCAGTGACTCCAGCCTTGCTGTGGGAAAGGCATATATTGGTTGCCCCAGAGAAATAATAAAAGGAGACAAGGAAGCCACCCTTAGCACTCAGGGCCTTGGGAGTCACCTCCCCACCCAAGGATCCAGGACTGGAAGGAAAAATCAGTATTCAAGCTAGCCAGGGAGGGTTTCTGTCCTCATGAGAGCAACAAATATTTTTATGGCCTCATCGGGTAGCATTCCACACCTGGAGTTGGGGGTTTCACCAACCTTTATCTGCAGTGAGCAGAGGTGTTCCTGGGGATCAAGTCATTATTTATGACACACTTTTCCAACAAAAAGAGATTAAAGCAAGTAACATCAAATTTTCATAAGATATTCAGATACAATTAAATCAAAGTGCATGTATGAGTAGAGTAGGCTATAATAAGATCAACAGACAGTATGTTGGGATTTCATGAGTATTTCACAAAGAAAAGAAAGAGAAACACACATCAGGTTTTCATATTTGTAAGGTAAGGAGGATGGGTAGTTTTCTTCGAGGGAAAAATGGCTTAGTTGGAGTGATTGAATTGGTATCATGGGGGTGTAAGAGTTTTTCAGTGGATCCAATGTGGATCGTTTTGTTAGAGGTTAGTATGTAGTTGTATATTTATGATCGGATAGTGTGAAAAGCTACCTTGAATAATCAAGTTAGCACTATTTTCCTGAGGTCTGGGGCAGATCTGATGTATAGGGGTAGGGAGTTCCAGAGCATTGGTGCAGAGCCTGGAAAAGGTCATTTTCCTGAAGTTTATGAGATGCATGGTCCTTGGGGATGGAATCTGGGTTAGTGTCTGCATGGCCTGCAACAATGATTGAAATGTTCAGGAGGGTTTATAGGGGATGAGAGAGCTACTGAGGTAGGTAGGTAGGGGTCAGACCTTTGAGGATTTGTAGGTCAGGGTCAGGATGTTGAAACTGATGCAATATAATGTTGATAGCCAGTGTAAACTTTTCAGGATTGGAGTTATTCTATCAAATTTGTGTGTATTCATTATCATATGAGCATTTTGAATAAGCTGTAAATGGTGTTTTAGGCTGCTGGGGAATTCTCTTTATAGAGCATTTGGTAAGACATGAGTTTATAGTAGCCCAAACTGCAGTAGAAAAGGCTATGTCATTCAGCTGGAAAAGATTGAAAAAAGCTTTTATGAATACTGCTTAGACTTGGGCCTTGGTAGTCAACTTGGAGTCCAGAATGAAACCCAGGCTTTGGACTTGAGAGTTGAGTGTGAGAGTCGTGCTTCCTAGGGTAAATTCTGGGTGAAGGTGATTAGAGTCCTTTTTCCCAATCCATAGCATCTCTGTCTTTTGGGAATTTAGTTTAACTTTGTTCCTGTGTAGCCAGTTTTGCAATTTTCTCTAGTGTTTGTGTAACCCCACCGCATGTCCTGCATGAGTTCTCCAATCTTTGATTTTCTGTGGACTCGACTACTGTAACGCACTCTACTTGGGTTTTCCTGATACAGCCATCCGACTTCTCCAACTAATCCAAAATTCAGCTGCGTGTGTTCTATCCAGTGTCTCACTCAAAAACCATATAACTCCTATTCTGTTTTCTCTTCATTGGCTTCCCATTAAATTCAGAATTCAATACAAAACTTTGTCTATCATCTACTCACTCATACACAATCCTTCATCAACTTGGCTATTCTCTACTTTGTGAATTTATAAACCTACAAGACACTTGATATCTCTGAACAAAAACCTATTAGATGTCCCTTCGGTCCACCTTGCAAGGCTAGACATCACCAAAAAAAGAGCTTTCTCTGTCACTGGCCCATTAATTTGGAACAATCTACCTAACACACTTTGACAAATTTCAAAACAAAAGAATTACAAAAAACTCTAAAAACATATCTCTTTCAACAAGCCTTTAATACCAAAAACACAAGAAAGCACCTGATTTTCCACTTTCATCAACATTTGTGAACTGTATTTATTTATTTATTTATTTATTTATTTATTTAAATTCTTTTACTATACCGATACTCAAGACAGTGTCTTATCGTACCGGTTTACAATATAAATATATTTATATTTGATTTGAACTGTATTGTTATTTTGTACATCATGATTGGTTTCAGCTTTTATCTGTATGTATAATTAAAAAATGTTTGTAATAAACATTTTGTGCAAGGATTATTACATGATTTTATTCACCTCTGTTTGTTGGTATGAATATTAATTTGTATTCAGAGGGATAGATATACTTTCTGGGGTAGATTTACAAAAAATGCGCGTTCGCGTACTTTTGTTGGCGCACCAGTCGCAAACAAAAGTACGCTGGATTTTAGTAGATACACGCGTAGCCACGCGTATCTGCTAAAATCCAGGATCGGCGCGTGCAAGGCTGCCGATTTTGTGCAGCCGGCGCGCACCGAGCCGCGCAGCCTGCCTCCGTTCCCTCCAAGGCCGCTCCGAAATCGGAGCGGCCTCGGAGGGGACTCGCTTTCGCCCTCCCCTCACCTTTCCCTCGCTTCCTCTATCTAACCCACCCCCCCGGCCCTATCTAAACCCCCCCCCTACCTTTGTCCGTGGATTTACACCTCCCGGAGGGAGAAGTAAATCCCCGCGCGCCAGCGGGCCACTAGCGCGCCGAGACGCGACCCGGGGGCGGTTCCGGAGGGCGCGGCCACGCCCCCGGACCGCCACGGGCCGAAACCACGCCCCCGGGCCTGCCCCCGAAACGCAACGTCCCGCCCCCAAAATGCCACGTTGATTGGCCCTGCCCCCGACACGCCCCCGACAAAAAACCCCGGGACTTACGCGAGTCCCGGGGCTCTGTGCGCGCCAGCAGGCCTATGGAAAATGTGCGCGCCGGCAGGCCTATGGAAAATAGGCGCGCCGGCGCGCAAGGCCCTGCTCGCGTAAATCCGGGCGGATTTACGCGAGCAGGGCTTTTAAAATCCGCCCCTCTGTGTATGTACCAAAACAGAAACATCACTATTCCTCATAAAACAATTAAATGAAGAAATATAAAACATCAATCATAATAGTAAAATCATACTAATAAAAATAATAAATATTTAAAAACAGCTGATGAATAATTCATCTAATATTTCAAAACAGCAGACACAATTAATAACACCCAATAATTAAAACTAATATAGGATAAAAAAAAATTCTCTGCTCTCTATACCTGGAACCCTTTGATTTCGAGATGGCCTAAGATTGCATGGATTTGCAGGGGGAGAGTATTTATTTTATTTATTTATTGGTTTTTATATACCGCCGCTCATCAGAGATATCACGTCGGTGATATCTGATAGAGTAGGTAGGTAGGTTGTTACTCTCAAACTTTCTCTGCTCTTTCTCTCTCTCTCTCTCTCACATACACACACACACATACACGCACACACGCTCAATTACAGGAACATGTTCTCTCACACACACAACATGCTCAGTCACAGGAGATTGCTCTCTTTCATACACACACATTCATGTTCAGTCACAGGAACATGCTCTCTTACACACACACACACACATAGTCATGGGAACATGGTTGGGCTCTCACACATATGCGTTCAATCACAGGAACATGCTCTATCTCTTTCTCACAAACGCTCAGTCACAGGAACATGCACTTACACACACACATGCTCAATCACAGGAACTTGTTCTCTCCCTTATACACACACACACACAGACACACACACGCTCAATCACAGGAACATGCTCTCTTTCTCTCATACATACATGCTAACGTTTCTTCACCCTAACGTTTCTTCACCCTAACGTTTCTTCACCCTAACGTTAACAGCAGAGCACAGACATCTACTTTGAACAAAAAGATCATGGCCCTATGAAGAAGGTGAAAAACCGAAACACGGACCGTGTCGGGCATTTATTATCCTCATGGCACTGAGTCGAACGGTTTCTTCATACACGTCAAAAAAATAAGCTAAGTAGCGATATGATAAAGAAATGATACAAGTCTTATAATAATTTTAAGGTGAAATGACACAAATTTAAGGCGATATCACATAAAAATATTAAAAAAAAAGTATTCGAATGACCGATGATTATACATGGAGTGGTAGTGCGATATATACTACTTACCAGTCGGTACACTCTCTAACATGAAGGCTCCGACCAAGAATTGCCTATATGAGGTCATTGATTGCGAGTGATGCAAACGATTTACGTTCATTGCATATGAAGACAAATAGAGGTTTTTGTTGGTCTCCTTTTTGTGATGGATAAGTATTGACTAATACCTCGAACAAATAATTTTGAGAAGTTTTTCTATCTATTATATTATATATACATGCACTGCTGTTGTGCCAACCAGAAAACCTTGCAAAAAAGACACTTGGAACCCATGTCATATATTAGGCCTATTGTAAAGTGCATTGGGTGTGGGCTTGGCCCTGAGAAAGCCAGCATTCAAACAATAAAAACTGTAGCTATGAAAATGCAACTTTATAGATATTTTAACTTTATACTTCGTATTAGAAAAACAGAACAAGCCAGGCTGCTGTAAATCCCTATACAGAAACAACATTCTAGCAGAACACACATGCAAAACAAAGATTGATCCTCACCAAATACAGAATAAGCAGACCTTAAAGAATAAATAAAAATGTGCAGAAAAAATTGAACTGGAAACTATAACAAGCCAGACTCTATGCAGTGCAACAATGGCAAAACATATACATCATCATTCCTGATAAAATAAAAATATATATATAAAACATCAATCATAATAGTTAAACCCTATTAATAAAAAGAATAAATATTTCAAAACAGTGACAAATAGAAGAAGAGTCAATGATTAAACTAAAAACTGTATAAAACATTCCCAAAAACCAATAAAATATTTCAAAATAGCATATACATCAAATAACATCCAATTGTTCAAATCAGAAAGATACAAAAATTCCCCACACTCCATAGCTGGGAACTTTTTATTTCCAGTCATCTGAGAGGGAGTCATTGGGGGGAGGAAGGCTGCATACAAGCTTTATCCTCTCTCATATACATACACACTCTTAATACATGCTCATTCTCACACATACACTTCTGCTCACTCTCACTCTCAGACACATAAAAACACACTCTCATATGGTCACACACTCTTACACTTTCTCTTCACCCATGCATGCTTATTCATTCTCAAAAATGCACACACTTACTCGCTCTCACACACACACACTCTATGTTCTTTCCCTCTGGAATGCACAGGCAGCAGCAGCCTCCAACTCTGCCCATGCAGCTGCCAGGCCTCATTTTTCTTCCCAGGGTGCATGTTGACGCTGATTTTGCTCCTTTCTTCTGCCCACATAGGCCAATAGTACTCCTTCTGGCTACGGTAATTGCATCTCCTTCTTCCCACCCCACAGGTCCATGCAAAACAATTTCCTCTTCCTGGGTCCTTGCAAGCACTAAGAACAAAGAATCACAATCATCGCAGTCCCGGCACTACTGTGCTTTCTTCAAAATTGTGGTGCTCTAGGTGGCTACCTAGTCTGTTTGGTGCTTCCACTGGCCCTACACTCTCTTCCACTCACACCCCCCATACAATCTTGCTCCATTTCCACTTCCCACCATTTTCTCCTCATTTCCTGCTCACTCCCTCTTCCACTTCATTCACACCCCCTTCCCTTTCCTTCTCTTCTGATCTCTCTCTCTTATATTCTGCTTTCCTCGCACACCCACTCTCCCCTTCCTTCTCACTTACACCCCTTCCCACCCCTCCCCTCTAACCCACCCCTCCATTTTCTCCTGTTCTTTCTCACTCACCCTTTCCCTTTCTTTTCACTCACCCATCCTTCTCCCCTTCCCTCCCTTCTCAGTCTCCCTCTTATCTTTCCTTCCGTCTCCCTCATCCGCCTTCCCTTCCCTTCCCTCCCTCACACTCGCCTATTGGGTCTTCTCTTTCTTCTTTTTGCTGGCAGAGTGTGGAAATCCCACCCACCGACGCATCATTATCCAGTGCTTCTGAGAGGCTTTTCCTCCTGCCCGCTGGACATGGGAACCCGCAGGCATGCCATCAGCCAGCACTGCTTGCAAGGTGAAGTGGCCACCGTAGGGGTGTTTTGGGGAGGCACTTGTTACTGACTAACAATCCCCCCCCCCCAAAGAAGACCACTTCACTCTATATAATGATAGAACCAGCCCTGCTCTCTGCCTTTCTGATGAGAAAACCAAGTTTATCTTATGTTTCATCTTTTTTGTTCAGCATAATAACAGGCAACACAGACAAACATCTCCTCCAGATACTGCATTTCTTAAGTACCTTGAAGGCAAACAATGCTTGTTCATTAACATTTTCTTCCCCCATTGAACTCCACCCCCCCCCCACCTTTGCCCAAATAAAGTGAAATAAAAAAAAAATGTCACAACAGATAAGAGTGTAGGTATATTCCTGCAGACCAATGCTCTATCAGAAAATTGTATCATGGCCCACTATAAGGATTAGGTTTCTCGCTCTAGGGCAGTGATGGCTAACCTATGACATGCGTGTCAGAGGTGACACGCCGAGACTTTTTGCTGAGACGAGCAGCGTTTCGTGGACTATCGGGAATTTTTTTTTTAATCGGCTGCGTCGAGCCTTTTTTTTTTTTTTTTAATCGGCTGCGCCGACCCTTTAAAATTAGTTTTTTAGTATCCCCCCACCCTCCGGACCCCTCCACCCCCCCAATGCCCCTGGGCGCAGCGACAGGCAGATAGGCAGGGCCGCGGCCCGAAGAAAAAGATCAAGTTTAAACGCGCTGATGCTCCTCCTCCTTCCTGCCTGTGCGGCCCCGGAAGTAAACGTTGCCGGAGCCACGTGGGCTGGAAGGAGGTGAAGCATTGGCGCGTGCAGAAGAGGAGCAGCGCTTGCGTTTACGGGCAGCCGCGAATCCCAAGTCGCAGCGGCCCGAGAAGAGGAAGAGGCCTGGTAGCAGGGCTGCCGCAGAGCCCATCCTGCGACGACCCGCGAAGAGGAGGCCCAGAGGTGAGAGAGAGGCTGAGGGTCCTTAGAGGGTGTGTGTGTGTGCGTATATGAGATGAGTTGAGAGATTGTGTGTGAGAATGAGGACCTGAATGTTTGCAGAGACGGCATGTGCTTGAGCAAGACAGCATGTGGGAGTGAGAGAGAGCCTGTGTGTGTGAGAGTCAGACAGCATGTGCCAGTGAGAGACTGTGTGTATGAATGATTGTATGAGAGAGAGCCTGTGTGTGTGAGAGTCAGACAGCATGTGACAGTGAGAGCCTGTGTGTGTGTGAGAGAGAGAAATGCATGTGAGAATGAGAACCTGTGTGTTTGAGGGAAGAAGATGGAGAGAAAAGAAACAGAAAAAAAGACAATATAAAAGGAATTGGCAAAAAAAAAAAAGGAAAGGGAAGGTGGGGAAAAAAAAGCCTGTGACCAACCAATTAGAAAATGAAGATCAGACAGCAAAGGTAAATAACAAAATAATTTACTTTTTAGTGATTGGCACATGTAATCTTTGGGAATGTGCAAGAATAGCACTTTCTCTATGCGGATCTCACAATGTACGAGATCAGCATGGAGAAAATGGAAGCCCACGGGGCCTGCACAGAGGAGGCAGCAGAATGGGCTTCAGTGTCAGTAGCAGCAATCGGCATCTCCCCAATAGCCATGCGGCAGCAGTGACAGTGGCAGCAGAGGAATGAGAGAGGTTCTGAGGTTGCTGGCAAAAGAGAGGGGGGGTCTGCCTTTAGTGTGTGCATGTGAATGAATGGGACTCTGCATGGGGGTGTATGTGTGTGAATGCATGGTTGCCTGCGTGAGAATGAATTGGTGCCTGCCTGGAGGATGGAGCGGGAGTGGTGTGAAAATGAATGGGAGCCTGCCTGGGGTTCAGTGTGTGTGTGTGTGTGTGTGTGTGTGTGTGTGTGTATGTGTGTGTATGTGAGGGAGCCAGTGAGTGTGAGAGCATGAGTGTGTATGAGAAAATCCAGGGGAGTAAGAGTTTGGGGGGGGGGGGGGTGGAGGGGGAGAGAGTGTTTTAATTGAAGATTTAGCCAATGAAATTCAGCAACAAAAAAGTCACTAAGCAGGTAAGATAAAGAATTATTTGTTTTTGCTTTATTAATAAATACAGAACATATATTAAAATTATAACTTTTTGTTATTAATATTAGAGCTACAAATATCACAAAATTATGGATTTTTCTAGAAGTGACACACCACCCGAGTTATGCTCGGTTTTTTAATGAATTTTGACACACTGAGCGCAAAAGGTTGGCCATCACTGCTCTAGGGGCTAGTGTATGAATATATGCCCCCCAAGTTGCCAAAAATAAAGTTCAACGTTTGAAGGCACACTTAGATGCCGTATGTTCCATATGCATCATCTCATATAGCAGATTCCGCCGTTGCCAAAAAGAAGGCTTTGTTTCACTTCTCCAATTTAATAGAATGGTTTTCATGCCAATAATAAATGCTTTCTTTACGAATAAGCGATCAACTCAAGTCTTAATTGTAACTCTTTGTTCTGGATTGTCACTGTTTCTAAGGGCACACAAAACATTTTATAACAGGGGCTGTCTTCCCACTTCTCATTCCACTCTCTTCGAACTCCAAGCTATGAGACCTTTCTATGGGAGTGAAAGCTAACCTTCTTGGCCTGGGCAGTAAGGAGTTCCCATGTGTGTGTTATCATAGCTCTTTGGGACAGGTACACTTACGAACCAGGCTGGACTACCTGGATGGGTGTTCAAATTAAAGTTTACTATGATTTCTCTCAAAAAATCAATAAGTACAAAAAAAAAAAAGTGACCATTTACATCCAGAGTCCTTAGATTTACATAAGCAGGGATTTGACAGATCTCTACCTCTGTGGATGGATCCCTCCAGGCAGGGGCTTAGAACTTGCTTATTCTGCATGGTGTGGAATGATAATTGTCCCAAGTTGGCTGGGATATCCTAACCGTGACTGGACCCCTTCCCACAATAACTGACATGCATGAAGAATCCTGATCTCCAATCTGGTAGTGTCCTGTGTCCCAGGGATGGAAACTCCCATGGGGGTGTCTCTAGATGACTTGCTCCACTTCTTTCCCTTTGACTCCTCTTTAAAAGATAGCTTCAGGCCTTCCTGAAAGAAAGGCCTACTACTAAAACAGTGCTCACTGCTTCCAGCTCTAGGCAAGGAAGGGTTACAGAAAAAATGCTTCCTTCCCTCTGCAACAGGAACAACTCAAACTGGGAAAACCTTTTTCTTATCTTTCTGAATGTGCACTGTAACCTCCTCCTGGATTGGGTAAAAAGGTACACAGCCTCTCCTGACTACCCTGAACAGGGGGATACTGCCTGCCAGGAAAGATACAAAAAACTGCAAAAATCCTTTCATCCCTCTCTCTTCCCTCCATTCCTGTCAGAGTACTTGGTAGGGGAATGTCTCTCTCTCTCTCTCTCTCTCTGTGCTAGGCTGGCATCCTAACTTGGAGGTACACTGACAGCAGCTTTTTCCTTCAAAATCAAATCTACACTGCCACACTCTAACTTGTTCTAACCCCCTCCCCCACCCCCAGTAGCCTAAGAGACAATCAATCATAGGCAAACCTGATGTCTCCCTCTAAGCTGTTATAATCCTAAGGACAATGAGCTAAGGTCATCTAATGGCCGATCAAGGGTCATCACATAATATTACCCATAGAATGGAGGAACTACTCTGAGATCTGCGAGTGATCCACCAGCCGTCAGGCTTTGTTGAAGCAGTTCTCTGCTGTACTGATAACTCTTTATATGTGGGTAGGCTTAGGAGAAAAGAATCTTTCTGCTCTAAAATGTAATTTGGCTTGATGGTCTCATAATGTTCAGTGTGAGATCTGGGGCACAAAAATATCAAGCAATATAGACTGACATAATTATCAGTCTCTTTCTAAGAGATTTGCAAGGGTTGGATGCTGTGAAAACTGAATTACCATTGACCTCCAGAAAAAGGGTATTTCTAATTTGACAGTTGGTGCCACGAAAGAAGCTGTGCAGTGAAACTCCAGCAGCTGCTGCCTTCAACTTGATTAACTCATGGATAAAGTGAAGGATGCATCTTCCTGTGTTGTCAGACTGCTCTTTGTCCCAAGCAACCTTATTTGTTCCACAGTTACAAATACTAATTTTTAATCATTATTATTATTATTATTAATTTAGATATGTTTTATTGGTTTTGCTAAAATACACTTGAGAGATATTTTGAGGCCTATGAAAAATTTTATGTGTCCATGGTAAAGTTCTTGTGCATGCTAAAAATAGTGAGTTGTACATAAGCCCATCCTATGCATGTTAAAAGGGTCCAGAATTACATTGAAATGAGCAAATGAGAGGGATACTGAACTCGCACTAAATAGCATTGTATATTCACACTTCATGTTATTTAGTGAGGGCTATTGAATACCTTGCTAGTGTGCCATTTCCCTTTGTGGCACTAGGACCTGAATTAGCCTGCTAACATGAGTGTGTTACTTACTGAGGGCAAGCTAAATAGCATGATTACACAGTGTGCTTTTTTGAGAAGACTCATCTAACTGGAAACAGTAGGCCTGAAAAATGAAGGCCATGAATAGAAGATGACTCTGCCGAACTATACCCATAGGCTGTTGGAGATAAGTACATTTGACCACACTTCTCTTTGCCAAAGAAAAGGACAGCTAACATTCAGAGGTCCATATTCAGCCACTGGCCAGCTAACAAACAGGCCGATTCAGTAAAGTCCGCGGGAGAGCGGGCGAATGTCTGCTCTCCCGGCGTGCGCACAGGCCACTTGCCTATGCGCGCGATACAGTATTCAAATGAGGCCCGGTGGTAGAAACGGGCAAAAGGAGGAGCTAGGGACATTAGCGCGTCCCTAGCGCCTCCTTTTTGACAGGACTGGCGGCTGTCAGCGGGTTTGACAGCCGACGCTCAATTTTGCCGGCGTTGGTTCTCGAGCCCGCTGACAGCCACAGGCTTGGAAACCGGACACCGGCAAAATTGAGCGTCCGGTTTTCGACCCAACAGCCGCCGGCCGACTTCAAATTTTTCTTTTCTTTTTTTTTTTTACTTTTTTTTACTCTTCGGGACCTCCGACTTAATATCGCCATGATATTAAGTCGGAGGGTGCACAGAAAAGCAGTTTTTACTGCTTTTCTGTGCACTTTCCCGGTGCCGGAAGAAATTAGCGCCTACCTTTTGGTGGCTTGAGGTTTTCAAGGGTGGAGCCAGCTATCTGACAAATTTAGGCAGATAAATACCTTTTGGTAGGCGCTAATTTCTGAAAGTAAAATGTGTGGCTTGGCTGCACATTTTACTTTCTGAATCACGCGCGAATACCTAATAGGGCAATCAACATGCAGTCTGTTGGTGAATTTAGAGGTATGAGAGTGAGTGTGTGTGTGTGTGTGTGTGTGTGAGAATGAGCATGTATGTGTGTGTGAAAGAGAGTATGAGAGTGAGCATGCAATTGTATTAGTGTATGTGTATCTGAGAAAATCTGTGTGCATGCTGCTATGTGCATAAGCCCCCTCTCCTCCTGCTAACCCGCAACAATCTTAAGGTGCCTAGATATAAAAAATTCCCAGGGATGGCACTCGCTGCTGAATACCGGCTATGTTAAAGTTAACAGATAAGTTTATCTAGCTAACCTTAGGGATGCTCTTTAGCAGTCCTACAATTTTCTTGCTATGTTATCCCAAAAAAGGATTACATTGGTATTTATCTGCCTAAATTTGTCAGATAGCTGGCTCCACCCTTGAAAACCTCAAGCCACTCCAAGCTAGCCAAATACCTTTTTTAACTGGATATTTTGGTGAAGATATTGTTACATTGGTACATTGAGCAAAATATTACAGGAGAGACACAGCATTTATAAATTCAAAAAGTACATGACACCACGTTATTAATTTATGTTTATACAAATCGTAGGTTTATATGCAAAGAGATACTCTACATATTAGGTCTTGGAAGGCCCCATTTTCTTTTTGGGGGCTTTTTTTTTTAAGGTTTAATGGGGTTTTTTTTCACATGAATGAAATGAATCAGGCACTCTATGAACCAAAATTCATGGGAACAATATCCCAAAAACAAACCAAAAAATGAAAAACTTTTTATCCCTGCACACCCCTATTTTCAGGGCCCTTAGGACTATGGAAACACTGTTATGGCTTTAGAATGAAGACAATTCCACATCAGGTTGGCTTGTTCCAAAATGAATAGTATGCACTGAGAAACTTCCTGGATAATGATCGATTGACAAATAGTACATTTTCTCCTTGTAGTATCCATAAAGGAAATTTGAACAGTTACTGAAACAATTCTAAGACATGTAGGAGTTTCCCTTGAATCAAGATAGTGAACTATCTTTGCCTTGCTTGGAATCCTCTTAGTACATTACTTCTCCTGGGCACCTGTCTTTTTATTTTTCTGCTCTCCTCAGTAGCTGAGAATTAGTAGAATAAAACACCCTGCTCAAGATGATTGCTTCAATGCTTAGGGTCTCCTCTTTCTTTCCAGCGCTGAACTCTTCCTTTGATAGCAGACACTGGAACTTGTATTATTTCTTTATGTCCCACTAATGCTTTAAAACACTATAAAGGAGATGACCTCTTTTGCTGGGATTCATCCTATGTTCCCTTTCCCCAAGAATCCTCTTCACATTCCTTCCTAAATCTCTTCTTGGACTCTCCAAGAACTCTCTCTCTCTCTCTCTCTCTGAAAACCCACTGACTCTCTCCTGGAACCCTGGATGCACAGAAAAGACAACCTCAGAAATTTCTGAGCCTCTGCTTTTGTTTCTACTAATCCTGAAGCACCACCCATTGGGGGTATATTTGTATTACACTGTTCTCCTCCTACTTATGGTTCCCCTGGTGGAAACATTTATTTACCTGATTTGGAGCCTGTGGATACCCTTATAGTTATTTCATTTAATTTGAGATTTATATTCCACCTTTTATGGCTGGTCAGCCTTTTCAAAGTGGTTCACAAGACTAAATAAACATCACACAGGAAATCTGAACTATTGGACAGTAATACATTTTCAGTAAAATGGGTTACCCAAAAATGAAATAATTCAGAACAAGTGAAAACATAGAAATGATAGAGTTCTGAACAAAAGATTTTAAAGAAGTCAGTCAGTTAAAAGGATCAAAAACAATAATATATTAATAATAGGTGCCATTTATCAGAATTGTCACTACGTTGTCCTTTATGCCCACAAAAAAACAATGACTGAATGGACAAGAAATGACAGGTGTCTTAATAGTTAAATATATGAAGTAATAAAATGCTGAATTACATACAGTGGCCTCCATTTTAAGAGTTTTCTTCATTCCAGACTTAAAAAGATAATAAGGTGGATTTCAGATGTCTCAGTGTAGCTAAGGATGACCAGGTAACTTTACTTGGTTATCTTTATGTGGATATTTAGTAGAAAAGTGTGTTCCTGAGGAGCTAATTAAACTTAAAATAGATAAGGTGATGGGGCTAAATAGGATATTAAGGGAACTTGGAGAAATTCTGGAAATTTTGCTGGCTGACCTTTTCAATGCTTCTTTAGAGATGGGAGTAATTCCAATGGACTGAAGACAGACAAATGTGGTTCCTATTCACAAACGTGGAAGTAAGGAAGAGGCTGGCACCTACAGGTCAGTTAGCCTGACCTCTGTGATGAACAGATTAATCGAATTGCTGCTAAAACAAAGTTTGGTGCAGTTTCTGGAATCCAGAGTCTGAAGCATCATGGTTTTACCAGAGGTAGTTCTTATCAGATGAATCTGATTAGTTTATGTCATTGGGTGACCAGAGTGTTGGGAGATCGTTAGATATAGTGTACTTGAATTTCAGTAAGGCCTTTGACATGGTCTCGCATAGATGACCTATAAATAAATTGAGCATCCTTGGCATAGGCCATAGAGTGATTGACTGGGTTAGAAACTGGTTGATTGGGAGGTGACAAAAGGTAGTGGTAAATGGAGTTCACTCGGAGGATGGGGGCATTACTAGCGGTGTGCCTTAGAGGATCCATTCTTGGAACTGTTCTTTTCAAAATGTTTATATTCCACATAGAGGACGGATCATCGGGAAAGGTTTGTCTTTTTGTTGATCATACCAAAATATCTACCAGGCTATAACAGCCAGGAATGTGTGGAAAATATGAGGAAGCATCTAGTGAACCTCAAGGCATTGTCTAAGGTCTGTTAGCTAAGATTTAATGCTAAAAATGTACAGTTAAGCATTTAGAATGCAAACTCCCAAGGGAGATGTACAATATTGAGGGTGAAATTCTTTTAAGCATGAAAGAAGAGCAGGATTTGGGGTTGATTGCATCTGACTGCCAGTTGTATAAAGTGATGGTAAAAGCCAGAAAAATACCTTTGCTGCACAGGCTATGGAAGCTGAAACCTGACAACATGTAGTATCCTCTGGAGTCCTCTGCTGGGGCTGCTGGGAAAAGTATGCAGTTGAGTCTGCTGCAGCAGACCCCATTTCCTCTCAAGCATAATTTATATATTTGCTTTCCTTACAATACAATACATTATACTACATTGTATTCAATCTGACATCTGAATGGATATGTTCTTCACAAACTTTTATATATTAGGAATCTGGGATGTGCAGGCATATAGTAATTCATCACTGAGGTTTCCATCTGTTAGTCTATTGCTTCTATATGAGTCCCAGGTGAGACCTCCTTTGGAATTATATGTATAATTTTAGAGACTGTTACTTTAAAAGGATATAAATCAGTTGGAGTTGGTCCAGATAGTGGCTACTAAAATGGTCACTGGTCTTCATTGTAAAGCATATGGAGATAGACTTAAAGATCTAAGCATGTATACCCTAGAAGAAAGCGAGATAGGGGAGCTAGGATAGAAATATTTAAATACCGCCAAGATTTCCATGCACAAGAGATGGGCCTCTTTCAAGGAAAGGAGGCCCATTCCATGACAAGGGGTCATGGAATGAGGGTGAAAAGGAATAGACACAGGAGTAATTTTAGGAAACATTTCTTTACAGAAAGGGTAATGAATACTTGGAACAGCCTTCTAGTGAAGTTGGTGGAGACAAAAGCAGTATCTGAATTTAAGAAAGCAAGAGATAAACACAGGAGATCTCTGAGGGAGTGTTGAGAATTGTAAAGTTAAATTAGTTGGACAGATAGGCAGACTAGATAAGTCATATGGTCTTTTTCTGCCATCATGTTTCTGTATTTCACATATCCAGTTAAAAGTGCTATTGAATATTCATCTGACTGATCTTTACAAACTTAGGGCCTCATTTATTAAGCATTTCACCTATGGAGACAAAGTGGGAGAAAAGCCTTAATAAATAGGCTCTAAGTCATTTAGCTCTGAAAATCATAATAGATCAATCCCTCTTCTGTATGGATTGAACGCTTCACTAAAAATGCAGTAACTACATGAATACTATGTGCTGGTAGACTTTCCCCTGCTGGAGCTTAGTATTCAGTGGAGATGGGAAGAGGTGGAATCATGCCCTTGTCCTGCTCAGCTTGAGGGAGGAAGGCTTTGGGTGGAGATTCAGATGAGGGGAAGTTGGGTAGTGGGGACACAGAGTATTTTTAAGCAGGGTAGGGGATGGGAAGGGGCTTTATATTTAACATTACATTTTTATAATGTTGAAGGGGATCAGGAGGAAATGGGGATTGCTGGTAGGAGTTTTATTTAAATGCCACGATAGCATCAGGATGGGGGTTTGAGGTACTGGACTTTTTTTTTTTTTTTTTATATTGAGAGGGAGAGATGCCAGCCAAAGTTAGGTCTGCTCTTGTAGTGCCTAGATTTGGTGGATAAAGTTAGAGGGCTAGGGCTTGGCCCTTATTTAGCTAGTTAGATCCCTTTGAATATTTACTTTTGTGGAACTGTAAAATATGCTGGTGTGTTGTTCCTTGCAAACTGAAGAGACCTGGATTATTAATTACCTTATTTATTCAAGGTTAAAACATTTACAAATTTGTCAAATGCTGTTTTATTTTAAAAAAAAATCTTTAACATGACAGACTCAAAAGTCAACCAAATTAAAAATGTAGCACTGGATGCCTCCAAAAAGGGATGTATCAAGACTGCTAAACCTGGCAGACAGCTGCATGCATCTGCAGTTGTCTCAGTAGTGAGGGTTTTAGAGAGCAGCTTGGAGCTAGAAACCTGGAAGAAAGTCCTCAAAAGTTATGAGGTACACATCTTCATTTTCTTTCTGTGCAACTATCCTATGCTTTAGAAGCTTTAACTGAACTGTTGGTGAACCTTTCAGTGTACTTTTCTGCTTTCCCTAAGTGGTGCCATTTAGATTTTTCACTAAATGATTGATGAATGTTTCTAGCATGAATATGAATATAGGTAACCTTTTAGGTCAACAAGATAATAATCCCAGCAGACATTTAAAGTCCACAGGATGTTTCCTGTTATTTATTTAGTGATATTGTTTCCTACAACCTTTTATAGTTTTGAAACATATATACCACATTTGTGATATATATATATATATATATTTATCTTGAATTTTGCAGCTAAATTATGTGGACATAGTAGTCCTGATTTACCCAAGACTGTTCATATAGGTACAAATTGGGAAAAATGTTTCCAAAACAGTCCCAAAAGGGCATTTTCACTAGATTACATAATTGTAAACTGTGCATGCATTTACCTGCTAATTTTCTAAGGGCTACTAGCCCTTTGGTTCAGAAAAATAGTATAAAGTTCATGTATACAAAGGGATTGGTTACTATGCATATGTTAATTGCACGGGTGTCAAATCAGGGAGTGGATGTATGAATATTGCTTTCCTTCCTCAACATCTCCTCAGTGACCCATCTTTTTAAAGTCGTTAAAAGCACGCATACTATGGAAGGCAGCATGTACTTTTAGTCAAATAGAGGAGGGACGTTTTCAGCTAGGTCAGTTTACCAAGGTAAATTGGTGTAAAATCTGTGGGAATTGAAGTACTTTTTGTGCCGCTAGCCCCAGCTGGCCGCACTGACCCAGTTGATATGAGGAGTAGTGCGTAGCCCATGGAAGAGACCCTGCTATATGAACAACTGTCTTTTTCATAGGACTTTTAGTTATTACAGTACTTGCAGCCTGCCAGACACATCCAATAGCTCGTTAATTTTGTCATCACAGCCTGTTACACTGACCCAGATGTGGTGGTGTCTGTATTTTTTGCTAGAATTTCAAACATTTCATATTACCCATTTTGCCATTAATTCTGGCAGCCCTGTGTAATAGGATTACTTGGCCTAAGTAGCATGGAGCGGTAGTTACTATCCTTGAGAGAAACATGGGGGTTTACTACATGGAACGGCAGATATTAGCATAAGAAGCTTACTGGGCAGACTGGCTGGGCTATCTGATCCTTTTCTGCCATCATTACTATGTTACTATGTTGGCTTAAGATATATTAAGAAGGTAGCCTGATTGGACTCAGTGTTCTCACACATTGTTCTCTTTTATGGATGTTATCTTTTGTTGTATTCTTACATTAGGCATAGTGAGTGAATGTACTCTGAATTTTATAGACTGTTTTCTTTGTTCCTTTTTTTCTTTGGTATCACTAGTTGATGATTACCTTGAGTATAAATTTAAATAATTATAAATAAAATCTTTAGAAAAAGTAGAAAGAAGTGAACTCACAGGTGGTCCATAAAGTAACTAGGTTGAGGCACTATGCTGGAGAAACCGGAGGGGGCTCACTCCTCCAGGATCAACTAACCTGTCTTGGAGATAACGGTAGCTTATCACACCATTACTGAAGATATTCAGAGCCTGGTAACTTGGATTCAACTCTTCTCTTGGTAAGGGACAAACTTTAAAAAAGCAATATATAATTCTAGTATAACAATTATGTTTAAGAATTATGTAAGTGGGTTCCTACAAGAATGAAACACCTTTATGGGAGATAGATCAATTACAAAAAATTTAACATTACAGTTAGAGAAGCCTTCTCAGTTCAGTGTATCTCTAACATAGGACGTCTAGAAACTAGAAGGTTTGAAAGTGAGTGAACCACTTTACAAATGCCTGATTTCTTATATATTTCCTTTAAGCCTTTGCTCTTTACAGCTCTCACAGACAAGATGCAAGGCTAGATGGATTTTTGTTTTGATCTAGGTTGGCATTTCTTGTGTTAACCTATGTGGTGTCCTACTATAGCAATTTTTTTTTTGGCTCTTTGCTCTTCCTCTTGGCCTTTTAGGTTTCAGATGTTATATAAACTCTTTTTTAGAAAATATCTTAGTGGTTAAGAAGGTTTTTCTCCCAGGGCAGCAGGATGGTAGTCCTCACATATGGGTGACATCATCAGCTAGAGCCTTGTCATGGAACACTTTTGTCAAAATTTCTAGAACTTTGACTGGCACACTGAGCATGCCCAGCATGCCACTAACCCTGCAGCCAGCAGGGGCCCCCCTTCAGTCTCTTTTATTCCATGCAGCAGTTGCCTCACAGTTTAGGAGCTCTGTGAGAAATTTCTTACAGCTTTCCTCACGGAACTATTAAAGTTTATCTTCTCAGAAAATCCCTCAGAGGGCTCCCCCATCGCACACAATTCCCTCCGGTGCTTGGTAAGTGGTTTTTCCTGTACTTGTGGTCGATTCCCGGCGGCCTACAGCTCCGGTGTCCGACGGTCATCGACAGTGCCCCTGCCAATATTTTGTCATGCATGGCGACCGGGTTTAGAAAGTGCCCCGAGTTTCTGAGGACTATGTTCATAACGGACCTGCACGTTGCCTGTGTTTTGTGCCTAGGCCCGTCACATGACGTTCGATGGTGCCCTAGTTGCGCACAAATGACCCCCGACCGTGGAGGGTCCATCGACCTCGGAGACGATTCGCCAGGAGCATCATGGTCAGGGTGACCATCCATCACCAACTCCCATCGAGGACATCGGCGTCATCGTCCTCGGTGCCGGGGAAAGACCGGACCGAGCACCGAGAGAAACATTGACACCGGCACCGACGGGCGTCCCCGACAGTTGCCGGCACTGATACCACAGCGGCCTTGACTTCCATCAAGCCACCTGTGAAGAGGGCCCAGGGAGAGGAGCCCCCATACTCCTCTGGACTCGGGACCCCTAGGCGTTCCCCACCAATACCGATGCCGGGCACTGAGCCTCCAAGGGCCCCCCGTGGAAGCTCCCATGATGCCTAGCCTGCCTCCTACCCCGATCGCCGTGCCAGCCATGCCAGCTCCCCAGGAGGAATTGGACCGCATAGTCCAAGAGGCAGTGCTGAATGCCCTTCGAGGCTTCCAATCATTGCCAGTGCCGGCCCCCATACCGGCACTGGAACCGGCTCCTTTGATGTTCGCACTGCTCCTCAAGCGCCTCGATACACTCATCAGTGCTTTGCTGACTCAGCCCGTGCCACTGAACACGCTGGAACTGAATTGTCCATAGAGGTCTCCGCAGGTCCCGATACCAATACCGGGTTCCTCGGAGGAGGAAGAATCGGTTTCCGGCCATATCCCTCCATGGGAACCCATTCCAGGTCCATCAGGGCTATTGGTGCCTAAGCGCACCCCATTTGCCCCAGTGCCCTCGATGCCGGCACCGATTCCCTCAGTGCTGATGCCACATCCATTGATGCCTTCCCACCCTTTTGGAGTTGGCATACTTCCTCCATAAGGAAGTCCTCTAGGGACTAGGGAAAGCCCCTATGATCCATGGGGAGATGCATCTATGGATGATTCCTCACAAGCTTGCGAGGAGTTGCTCTCAGAGCCTTCACCCCCGGAAGAGAGACGACGATCACCTCCAGAAGACCTCTCCTTTGCAAATTTTGTCAAAGAGATGTCTGAGATGATCCCTTTTCCACTGGTGACAGAAGAAGATTCTCGTCACAAGATGTTGGAGGTCTTACAATTTGTAGATGCTTCTAAGGAGTTAATGGCAATACCAGTGCACGAAGTCCTCCTTGACCTCTTGCACTGCCTGTGGGAACATCCAGGTACTGCACCTCCAGTCAACAGAAAGACAAATGCTATGTAACTAGTCCAACAAGCCCCAGTTTTCAGAAACCTCAGCTGCCACACCATTCTGTGGTTGTGGAATCAGCTCAGAAAACAGCTAAACACTCATGTCCACATTCCTCTGCTCCTCCTGGCAAGGAACAGAAGGCATTAGATGCATTGGGACGAAGGCTTTTTCAAGGGTCCATATTGATAGTGCAAATAGCAGCTTATCAACTATATATGACCCAATATTATCAAAATCTCTGGAAACAAGTTCAGGAACTTGCGGAGACATTGCCACAGCAGCAAGAAGAAGCCTATAGAAAAGATTGGAAGCAGGCAAACATGCAGTCAGAGCTGCTAAGGATTCTTTTGAAACCGCATCCCGAGTCTTGGCAGCAGGTATCAGTGCTAGGCGCTGGGCCTGGCTCAAGGCATCAGACCTATGCCCAGAGGTTTAGAACAAACTTGCAGATCTAACCTGTACAGGAGACAACCTGTTCAGGGACAAGATCCAGGATGCAGTAGCTCAGTTAAAAGACCATCATGAGACCCTATGTCAATTGTCAACTGTCTCACCAGATATTCCCTCTGTAGCCCACAGGGGCACACATAGGGACACCAGAAGACAATTCTACCGGCCAAGTAGATATTTCTCTCTTTCATCCCATGCACGACCAGCTCGGGCACCTCAGAGGGCACAGGCACGCCACCCGAAAACACCTAGGCCACAGCCAGCTTTGCAAGCTGGCCCTGTGGCTGGATTTAGACTTTTTTTCCAGAGACCAGCAGCCATCCTCCAGTGGGGGGGCCGCCTATGCTACTTTGCAACAAATTGGCACCCAATTTGTTGCAAACAAATTGGAATACCATGCCACTCGAAATAAGACTACAGACAAATCTGAAATTATTCAAAACTAATCTGAAAACCTGGCTTTTTAAACAAGCATTTTATAAAGATAAAGAAAAGGAGAAAAATAGTTGAGCGATAAGGATGCACCAAGCTAGAAGTTTTTAGTAACTACATGAATACTATGTGCTGGTAGACTTTCCCCTGCTGGAGCTTAGTATTCAGTGGAGATGGGAAGAGGTGGAATCATGCCCTTGTCCTGCTCAGCTTGAGGGAGGAAGGCTTTGGGTGGAGATTCAGATGAGGGGAAGTTGGGTAGTGGGGACACAGAGTATTTTTAAGCAGGGTAGGGGATGGGAAGGGGCTTTATATTTAACATTACATTTTTATAATGTTGAAGGGGATCAGGAGGAAATGGGGATTGCTGGTAGGAGTTTTATTTAAATGCCACGATAGCATCAGGATGGGGGTTTGAGGTACTGGACTTTTTTTTTTTTTTTTATATTGAGAGGGAGAGATGCCAGCCAAAGTTAGGTCTGCTCTTGTAGTGCCTAGATTTGGTGGATAAAGTTAGAGGGCTAGGGCTTGGCCCTTATTTAGCTAGTTAGATCCCTTTGAATATTTACTTTTGTGGAACTGTAAAATATGCTGGTGTGTTGTTCCTTGCAAACTGAAGAGACCTGGATTATTTTTAGTAACCTACATAAGCATATTAATGTTAAAATCAAACTGCCTAATTTGTTCCTAACAATCAGGTTTAATTTACACACCTAGTTTATTATTTTACATTGTTACCGTACTATGATGGCACACGAGTAATTTGTAATCTATACCACCCATATTTCTCTTTATCGTGCCCTTCTGTAAACCGTTGTGATGGTATTTAACTTAACGACGGTATAGAAAATTTTTTAAATAAATAAAATAAATAAACAGTTACCATGGACCAGTGGGTACTGTCCATGTAACCCACGGATACCGTCAACATTTTTCAAAAATACCCCTTGACTTCCCACCCATTCCATTCTGGAGATGGGAAGATCACACAGGACTACTCAAGTCAGAACTCTTGAACTTTATGTCGGCCAGAACCGTGGAACCAGTTCCACCGCATCAGTAAGGGAGAGGGTTCTTCTCCAGGTATTTCCTAATTCCAAAAAAGACTGGCGGCCTCCGGCCTATTCTGGATCTCCGAGCCTTGAACACATTTCTTCACAGGGAATGGTTCAGTATGGTTTCCCTAGACACCATGCTTCCGCTGCTAAAACAAGGAGATGGGCTCTGCTCTCTGGACTTTCAAGACGCATACGCCCACATTGCGATCTTCCCTCCTCATTGCAAGTATCTGCAATTCATGGTGGGTCACAGGCACTATCAATACAAGGGCCTATCATTCAGCTTCACCTCGGCGCCCCGAGTGTTTAAAAAGTGCCTGGCAGTTGTCGCTGCACAGTTACACAGCAGGGGCATATACATTTTTCTCATAAAAAGCCAGTCCAAACAAGGAGCCCTTGACTCCCTCGGCCTCACCATAAGGCTTCTAAGTTCATTGGGATTTCTAATCAATTGCTCCAAATCCCATTTGACACCATCTCACCTTCTTTCCTTCATAGGAACAGAACTGGACATGACACTAGCCAAAGCATTCTTGCCAAACGACCGTGCGATTACGCTTTCCAACCTGGCAAGTGCTATGCACCATTGAAAAACCACCTCGGCTGCCCACCTACTCAAGTTGCTTGGCCACATGGCATCCACGGTCTATGTCACTCCAATGGCGCACCTAGCCATGAGAGTGACACAACGGACTCTAAAGTCTTAGTGGCAACAAGCTATTCAACCGCTTTCGTCCCTGGTACACATCATCAGCCAGCTTCAACTGTCCCTTACATGGTGGACATACAAAGCCAACTTGAAAGTAAGTCTTCCTTTTCAGCAACCAGCTCCTTAGGTGACCCTAACCACGGACGCCTCCAACCTCGGTTGGGCAGCCCATGTCCAAGGCTCACAATCTCAGAGAACTTGGACATCTGCCGAAGTGACCCATCAAATCAACTTTCTGGAGCTTTGGGTGATGCGGTACGCCCTTCATGCAGGACAGTCTCTCCAATACAGATGTCCTGATCCAAACATACAACCAAGTTGCAATTTGGTACCTGAGCAAACAGGGGGGCACGGGGTCTTACCTGCTCTGCCAAGAGGTGACGCAGGCTTGGGCCTGGGCCCTGTCGCACTCCATACTACTGCGAACCACTTATCTAGCAGGCACAGAGAATGCACAGGCGCACTGCCTCAGCCGATGTTTCCAACCCCACGAGTGGTCTCTGGATCCCTCGATTGCGAGTAGAATCTTCCGCAGGTGGGGTCTGTCGAATATCGACCTTTTTGCATCCAGGCAGAACCACAAAGTGGAACGCTTCTGCTCTCTACACAGGGACCAAAGAACACCAACCATGGATTCCTTCGCCCGTCCCTGAGCACAGGTCTGCTATACGTTTATCCTCCGATTCCGCTGATAGCCAAGATTCTCGTGAAGCTACAACAGGACTGGGGCTTAATGATTCTCATAGCCTCATACTGGCCGCACCAAGTTTTGTTTCCCATACTTCGCAACCTTTCTATCCAGGGCCCCATTCGCCTGGGCATATCGCTCAACCTCATAACACAGAATCACGGCAACTTACGCCACCAGAATCTCCAGGCCCTCTCTCTGACGGCCTGGATGTTGAAAGGCTGATACTACAACCACTCAATCTTTCAAGTGATGTATCTCATGTCGTAGTAGCTTCACGGAAGCCTTCCACGCAGAAATCCTACCGCTCTAAATGGAAGAGATTTACCTTGTGATGCATTCAGAAGAGCTTGGATTCCTTTTCTTGCCCCACATCGAGTCTGTTACTTTCTCTCTGGCACCTCTCAGAATCAGACTTCATCTATCTGAGTGCACCTTAGGGCCATCTGTGCTTATCATCAAGAAATAGGAGATGCTCCGATAAAGGCTCAACTCCTGGTGAGTCGCTTCATGAGAGGCTTAGTACAGGTTAAGCCTCCTCTACGGCCACCGGTCATGGCATGTTGTACTTGCATGGCTCATACATACTCCTTTTGAGCCCATGCACTCTTGTGAACTTAGATACCTTACATGGAAAGTACTTTTCCTAGTAGCCATCACGTCTACTCGCAGAGTCAGTGAGTTACAGGCCCTTGTGACATACTCACCTTACACAAGGTTCCTCCATGACCAAGTGGTTTTCTGCACTCACCCTAAATTCCTTCCTAAGGTGTAACTGATTTCCATTTAAATCAGTCCATAGTCTTGCCCACTTTCTTTCCAAGACCTCACACTCACCCAGGTGAGCAAGCTCTCCACACCTTGGACTGTAAGCGTGCTCTTGTGTTTTACTTAGACTGCACTACAGCCCACAGGAAGTCCATCCAACTTTTTGTCTCTTTTGATAAGAACAAACTTGGGAATGCAGTGGGCAAGCACTGCATTCCCAAGTGTCAAACTAGTTGGCAGACTGCATCGCATTCTTTTACCAGCAAGCAGGCCTTTCACTACAGAGACGAGTGAAGGCATACTCAGTCAGAGCAATGTCAACGTCAGTATCACACTACTGTTCAGTACCAATTGCTAGTATTCATCTCCGCTTGTGATGAGAATTATAAATATATCTTGAAGCAATCGTACTCTCACCTACAAAAAAGTTCTATTGAACTGACTTAATTTCAAAAAATTCAAAAAATGACATCTGCAGGGCTGCGACATGGAGCTCTCTCTGCAGCACACTACTGCCTGGTCAAGGATGGGCAACAAGATTCTGTCTTTGGCTAGTCTGTCCTAAGAAATTTGTTTTCAGTGTAGGAACCCAACTCGTCCTACCTCGACCCACTGTGAAGTTCAGGCTGCCTCATCGTTGCCAACAGCATCCCGGTTATTGTGCCTGTTGCACATGTTCGGTGCTGCTTGGCTTCATACATATGACTCAGCCTGAAGCTTGCTATTCACCTATATGTGAGGACTACCATCCTGCTTGTCCTGGGAGAAAGCAGAGTTGCTTACCTGTAGCAGGTGTTCTCCCAGGACAGCAGGATATAGTCCTCACGAAACCCACCCGCCACCCCACGGAGTTGAGTTCACTTACGTTTTATTATTTTATTATTTTATTTTTCGCTTGTACTTTTGCTACAAACGAGATTGAAGGGGGGCCCCTGCTGGCTGCAAGGTTAGTGGCATGCTGGGCATGCTCAGTGTGCCAGTCAAAATTCTAGAAACTTTGACAAAAGTGTTCCGTGACATGGCTGCATCTGATGATGTCATCCATATGTGAGGACTACATCCTGCTGACCTGGGAGAACACCTGTTACAGGTAAGCAACTCTGCTTTCTGTATTGTGTATATACATGTAACAGCATCTTTGTTCCCTGTGACCAGTATCTTGCGCTGAACCATTCCCAGTAGGTAAGGAATAGTACTTCTTACTCTGCTTTGTTTAGAATATATTTATTTGTAGTATTCTCATGTGTCCAAGGTCAAACACCATTGCAGTAAGTAAGAAAAGCTACAAACAGATAATCTGCTCTCTAATTGCTTCATGTAAAACTAGTGAAATGTTCCCAGCTTTGCTGGAAGAGTCTGGCCTGTAAAAACTTCTGTATGTGTCTATATGTGTGCACCTGTGTGTGCTTGTGCTTGTGGGTGTGGGGGTCTGTGCTAGGGGTGTGCATTCATTTTGACCGCATATGTAAAACGCAACTTATTTTTTTTTTTTTAACTTAAAAAAGTGATGAGGCGAAAACGATCGGATTTCCAACTTATTCAACATAGCTATGTTGAATACGTTGGAAATCGCGATTGTTGATCCTAAATAAAAATTTAAACCCCTCACCCTCCTTAATCCCCCCCCAAGACTTACCAGGAGGCCCCCCCCAAGCTGGCCAAAAGTTCTGGTTGGGTCCAACGAGGGTCCCGGAGCGAACGAGCGGGGAATCACGTGACGTCCGCGTCACTCCGACGTGACGCTGACGTCACGTGCTCCTCGCAAAGGAATACAGAAATGGCGTCCTGACTCCCCGCTGGACCACCAGGGAGTTTTGTTAAGTCTTGGGGGGGATTAAGGAGGGTGAGGGGTTTAAATTTTTATTTAGGGAACCGGTGCACGTATGGACATAGCCTCAACTTATGGAATTCTACATATGTCCATATTGGCTGAAATTGACACCCCCCCCCCCCCCTTTCGACTTATGGACTTATGAACATAAACCTTTTGTCTGCACATCCCTAGTCTGTGCATCTGTGTATGTGTGGGGGACCTGTGACCATGTGTATGTGAGGGAGCATGGGTCTGTGTATGAGTGCCTGTGCCTGTGTGGGTGTGTCTGCCTGCCTGCTTGTGTGTGTGTGTGTGTTTCTGAGGGAGTCTGTGTTTGTCTGTGCCGGTGTTTTTGTGACTGCCTGTGCCTGTGTGTCTCTACCTGTATGTGTCTGTGCCTGCTTGTGTGTTTCTGTTTCTGCCTGTTTCTGTGTGTGTGGAAGGGAGCCTGTGTATCTGTGTGATTATGTGCACCTGTGTGTGTGTTTCTGCTTGTGCATATTTAGGAACCTCTATGCTTGCCTGGGCATTTGTGTAGGAACCTGTGTGTGCCTATGTGTATGTGCACCTCTGTGTGCGTGCGTGCATGTCTGCCTGTGTGGACAGCTGCCTTGCAGTTTTCCTTCAGTTTCTTAAGAGGGATGTTCTATCTTGAAAGCTCTCTTTAAATATGGTTGAGAGATATAGAAGCCAAGAATATATTTGTAGTCCAGAGATGTACGAATATGTAGCGATGAACCACAGTTTGATTTGCTACACTGTAACCCAGTTTGTTAGTCTCTTCAATAATTTGTATTTATATTTTACTGTTTTAATGTAAATGTTTTGAGTTTGTGGTATATGCAATGAGCAGGATACTTTCTACAGCTGCTTGATATGCTGCTTTGACAGAAGATAGCTTAGCACTGATTTTGTGGTAGGATGAATGCATAAAACCATTGGCATTACAGATATTGCAAGAGAATGTAATACATTTTTAAACAATCCAGTTATCTAAGATCCAGAGCCTTCTGTTTTTCATTTTCTTTATAAATTAGTGAAAATAAAAACATTGCTAATAACTGCCTTAAATTTATTATGAACAAGGAAGATACTATACTTTTTTAAAAGGGGTCCCATAATTTTAACAGGCAGAAAGTACAAAATATTTATCTTAATACATTGAAATCGTCAGTTCAGTGTGCTGCGACAGTCAAAAAGGCAAACAGAATGTTATGAATTATTAGGAAAGGAATGGTGAATAAAACGGAAAATGTTTACATTTCTCTGTAACGCTCCATGGTGAGACCGCACCTTCAGTCCTGTGTACAGTTCTGGTCGCCACATCTCAAAAATCATATAGTTGCACTGGAGAAGGTACAGAGAAGAGTGACCAAAATGATAAAGGGGATGGAACTGCTCCCCTATGATGATGAAAGGCTAAAGAGGTTAGGGCTGTTCAGCTTGGAGAAGAGACGGCTGAGGGGGGATATGATAGAGGTCTTTAAAATCATGAGAGGTCTAGAACGAGTAAATGTGAATCAGTTATTTATTCTTTCGGATAATAGAATGGCACTCCATGAAGTTGGCAAGTAGCACATTTAAAACTAATTGGAGAAAATACCTTTTCACTCAACACACAGTTAAGCTCTGGAATTTGTTGCCAGAGGATATGGTTAGTGCAGTTAGTGTAGCTGGGTTTAAAATGGTTTGGATAAGTTCTTGGAGGAGAAGTCCATTAACTGCTATTAATCAAGTTGACATAGGGAATAGCCACTGCTATTACTAACATCAGTAGAAGGGGATTTACTTAGTGTTTGGGTACTTGCCAGTACTTGTAACCTGGATTGGCCACTGTTGGAAACAGGATGCTGGTCTTGATGTTTTTACAGGCCGTTTTTACAGGCCACAAGCACACACAGGTGCACACATATAGACACATACAGAAGTTTTTACAGGCCAGACTCTTCCAGCAAAGCTGGGAACATTTCACTAGTTTTACCCAGTATGGCAATTTCTTATGTTCTGGTCTGACCCAGTATGGCAATTTCTTATGTTCTTAGTGAGTAACCTTCAATAGGATGTCTAATGTGGCAATATACCTCTCAGAATAGAATTGAAGGTATATATGTATATTCTATATTTATAGCAGTTAGTTATGCTGCTAAAAGCACACGTACACTTATACAGTTTTAAAAGATGGTGTAAATTGCATGTGATAGCATGCCTACTATGGGCATACATTACTGAAGCTGAAATATATTCATTCATAGTTTCCAAACACATCTCCAAAATGCTCCTTGAAATGCTTCTTTCTTATGCTGTTAAAAGGAAGCTTGTTGTAAAAGTACATGTGAACTTTTTGGAGCTAAAAATTCATTTAACTAGATATGGATGATCTAGGCTTGTTAAGTCTTCTGTTACCTATGTAAGAGATGCCTAAGCCTTAAAACGTTGGCCCTAAAAGTGTGTGTGTATATATATTTTAAGTCATTTATATCACACTCGATCCAATGTATGCGACAGATAACAGCTGAACATACATATTCAAAACCACATTAAATATAAATACAAATTTCAATATTGGAGGTTAAAAGAATAAAACACCATCAACATACAATAACTACTCTCCTTTAGCATATCTTAACCAGCAATGCCTATACCAAATATATCTATCTATCTATCTATCTATCTATATATATATATATACACACACACACACACAAACACACATGTATCTCTTTCTGTCTGTCTATCTATCTTTCTAATCTATCTATCAATGTATGTATCTATATTTCTAGGTATATATGTATCTATATATTTAGGTATATATATTTATATCCATCCCACCCCTTCCCCACCCTCTGGAGAGAGGGGAAGAACTATATAGAGATATATACACATAAATAGATATCTTACATACTGTACCATCTAATGCAATGCTGTGGTGTAATGTTCTCCATCAACAACTGATTCCATTAGCTCTTTGGTAAAAATAATACTTTTCATTTGATAATCTCTTGAATATCATAGTACATATTATGAAGATGATTTGCAATTGAAAATCCATTATGAAAGTGCAGGGATGCTAAGGAGGTTAAAATGACAGGATGTGAATTTGCTGAAGTCAATACTGCATAGTCATTTAAAGACCTACAGTACTCAGAGATATAACAACTCCATTGGGAGCCTTTGATGCACATTTCTTGAAATATAGAGGCCAATATTCAGCTGCTATCAGGCTGAACCAATTAGCTGGATAAATGTATTCGGTTAACTTGACCAAGAAATTCAGTGGTGCTAACTTTGAATAACCAAATAGCTTTACTAGATTTTTCCGGCTAATTAACTGGGTCATTCGTCAAGTGGCGTTAGGGCTCTACTGTGCGTTATACTGCATATATTGCTTGATATACATGATAGTTAGCAAATCCCCGCCCAGATACTCTTCCTTATTACAATGACCTTCCTCGCATGTGATTTTCATGCATGAATAATGCAAATGCATGAAAGGAAGGTCATTAATAGGCAATTAGATGCAAATATTTTATCAAGGCCGACTGAGAACGTGGTCAGCCACAATAAAATAACAACACCTACCTGGTAAGTGTTAGATGTTCAGTGGGAGGCCTGGGAACCTAATGCAGGTCCTGAGGCTCCCACTGAACATTTAAAGCAGCAGGCAAAAAATAAAAATAAAACGCTGCCAAACTAGACAGCACTGACTCCTCCAAAAACAGAAAAAAAATTTAAGAATGTGCATGGCGGCAGCAGGGCCCCCCAATGACCAAGACCCCCCTCCCCCCCCCCCCCGATAGTACATTAACCCCTCCCTCACCCATCCAGCCCTTTGATATAATAAGACACCTCTCAAATTCCTGACACTTCAAGACCCCCTCCACCATCCCCCCAATACATCAAGACTCCCTTCCCCCCACCCTGTGACCTCCTGATAGCACAATAACCCCTCTTCCTGCCCATGGACCCTGATAAATCAAGACTTCCTGCCCCCCTCCAGGCCCCCCAGCACTTCAAGACCCATGCGCCCGCTCCCCCCCCCTCCAGCCCCCAGGATAGCTCAAAAGCCCCCTCCCCTGCCATCTGGCCCACCCAATAGTGCAAACCCTACCCCCAGCCACAGATAGCTCAAGACCCCCATCCCCAGCACACCCGATAGAACAATAACCCCCTTCCCCTTCCCTGGCTTCCTGATAGCTCAAAACCTCCACCACCTGCCCTACAGCCCCAATAGCCCCTCCCCTAGCCCCTCCAACACATCAAGATCCTCCCTCCCTCTCGGCCCCCAAATAGGACAAGCTTCCTACATCTGCCACCAGCTCCCCTGATAATTCAAAACGCCCCATACCCATCCCTGGCCCTCTCCAGAGTTCCTTTACCTTATACACGATCCCTCTTTTGGGGTCGGGTACACCCTCACACCCATCCCGGTTGGTAACAATCCCAGGACCTTACCCCAGTCACATGGCTGGGTCAAGGTGAAGTCAGTGCCATTTTGGAAAATGGCACTGACTGGGACGGGGACAAGGGTGCACCCATCCCCGCCACAGTATAGAGGATAAGGTAAGGGGGTCTTTGGAGGGGGTCAGGGGAAGGGGGAGGAGGGAGGAGGGTTGAGGCTATTGGGGGAGCGGGAGGGGAGCTTTGGATATGTGAATTGGGGAGTCAGGGGGAGGGGGCTGAGGTTATCAGGCATTGGGGGGGCTTTTGATATGTCAATTGGAGTCAGGGGAGAGGGGAAGGGGAATATGTCAATTGGGGGTCGGGGCGGGGGAGTGGGGCTGAGTCTCTCAGTGGAGTCAGAGGGAAGTGGGCTTTTAATATGTCAATCAGAGGTCATGGGGAGGGGAGCTATGGATATGTCAGTCAGGGAGTCAGGGAGAGGGGCGGAAGAAATTGGAGGATAAGAGGGCGTGGGGCTTGGATATGGCTATCAGGGTGGGGGCCACTGCTGAGTGCTTACTGTCAACTTTATTTTCCTGTTGGAAATTCAGGGCCGCCTTGACTGGTGGCCCTGGGTTGAAAGGAGTTTTTTCTTTTGTTTCCCTGCCATGTTAAATGGGCGGCGGGAGCCTTGGGTCCCGTGTTAGAATCCTGGACCTCCCGCCGCACATCTAATGCATGTCAGGGAGGTGTTGTTATTTTATTGCATCTGACCACCTTCTCGATCGGCCGCAATAAAATATTTGCATATAATTGCCTAGTAATGTCCTCCTTTGCATGCACTTGCATTATTCATGCATGCAAATTGCATGCAAATAAAGTCGTAATAGGGGAGGATATCTAGGTGGGGACTTGTAAAATATCGCTTATATCGAACGATATACACGATATATCGCGCATTAGAGCATATTCTCTCACCTAAGGCCCTAAAGCAATTTGATGAATGACCCAGTAAGTTAGCCGAATAATCAGTTCTCCAAGGACAAGCAGGATAATAGTCCTCACACATGGGTGACTTTATCAGATGGAGCCTCGATGCAGAAAACATATGTCAATGTTTCTAGAACTTTGACTAGGCACACTGAGCATGCACAGCATGCCCTATACCACGCATCCATGCAGGGCCCTTCTTCAGTCTCTTCTTTTCCTTGGAGATGTATGTCTTGTGTTGTGATTGAGCTTACGTTGGCTGTTTTTAGGCTTGTGAAAAACTTTCTCTGTGTTTTTTCATAAATTTTCTTCTCATTTCCATAGCTGGGTCCTCTCGGGTCCCTCCTGTAGTGTCTCTAGTCAGGGTTTTCAGAGTTTCATGTAAGTTTCCTTTTGCGGTCGATTCCCCCATGGTAGTGGTGACTTGGTGCCTGCAAGCCATTGATGCCTGCCACCATCGCTTTCTAATTTGTAGCCCTTTTATTTTCGATCATGGCCATGTCTGGTTTTCACCGATGCCCTCATGCCCGAGGACCATGTCTATCACTGATCCTTATAAGGTATGCATCCTCTGCCTGGGGGCATCACATGACGTCCGGGGTTGCCACTTATGGGCCCAGATGGCCTCGAAGGGTCATCGGCTTCAACTCGTCAACATGGATCTGGTCTTTGGGTTGAGGAAGTCCAAGCTATCAACATCAGCATCAGCGGCATCGGCATTGATGGAGCCGCACCGATAGACACTGCACCGTTGACATTGGTGGGACCATTGGTTCCGTCAGTGTCGTTGGCAGCTGGGGTGCCGGAGACTGATTGCTGTTGATCTCCTCCAGGCCGAGGACACCAGGTTCACTGTCTTCGGCCTCGGCACCAGGGAAAGGTCGGGCCGAGTATTGAGGGAAGCCTAAGAAGCATCGGCATCGGTCCCCATCGATGCATGGTGCCAGGTATGGGGATGCACTGGCTTTTGCCACGATACCCCCAAAGCGACCCCGTGGTGAGGAGAGTCCATTCTTTATCAGTGCCGGGGATCTGCGATGGTCTCCACTGGTCCTGTTGCCAGTCGCTGATATGCCTTATGGGTCGGAAGAAGATCTGGCCACCCCTCCTTCCTCCCAGTCAGAATTGGCATTGGCAACGTTTGAGGACAAGCTGGATTGTCGAGTCCAGCTGGCAGTGGATTGGTTAAAGCATGACATCGGGCCTGTGGCATCAAAGGCACCGGAACCAGTGCTGCCATAATCCTACTGCTGCTTGAGAAGCTCAACGTGCTCATCTGTGCATTAGCAACCCAGCTGGCATCGGTTCCTGGGATGGCACCTGTGCCTTGTGGGGCTCTGAAGCCTCCCCCTACTGATACAGTGATTGTTGCCGATTCCTCCAAGGTTGAATCTCTACAGAGGCTGTTAGAGACACCATGGCCTGTAGTATACATCCAGCTCTACCAGTGCCTGCACATCTGGAGAAACACCGAGCATCTAGGGCCTCATCCCCTGTAGCATACAGGGAGTCCTCCTCCAAGGACACTGATGGTCTTCTCTCAGACACTTCTCCTCCAAATGAGCAAAGGAAGTTTCCCCCCTGAGGACTTGACCTTCTCAGGGTTTGTGAGGGTAATGGTGGAGGCCATCCCATCCCATTTATTTATTTATTTATTTATTTATTTATTTATATATATTTATTAAATTTTATACACCGTCATTTAGTGGGTTCCATAACAATGGTTTACATAGATCCAAAATAATACAAATAAAATCAGTAATAAAAGAAAGAAATATTATTCTAATACATTATTCAGCAGCCCAAAATACATTAAAATAAATTATAAGTAAGACATTGAGCTTGCTATATCATCTGGTTCCTCTCATTGTAGGCTTTACAAAATAGCCAAGTTTTCAGATCTTTTAAAAATGTTTTCTGATTCTGCTGCAGTCTTAGGTTTTCAGGTAATGCATTCCAAATTTTCGGTCCTACAACAGAGATCACCCTGTTTCTGACCTGTGTTAGATGTGCTGATTTTACTGTCGGTATAGAAAGAAGACCCTTTTTGCTGGATCTAAGGTTTCTTTGTGGGATCTGTAATCTTATAGATGCATTTAACCATTCTGTTCCTTCCCCAAAGATTGTTCTATGTAGGATGCAGAGAGCTTTATATTCTATGCGATATTTTATCAGGAGCCAATGTAATGAAATCAAAACCAGTGTGATATGATTGGGTTTTTTTTGTCTTGGTCAATATCCGTGCTGCGGTATTTTGAAGTACTTGTAAAGGTCGAATTGTTGATTGTGGAAGTCCTAAGAGAAATGTATTGCAATAGTCTAGGCTCGAGGACAGTAAAACTTGAAGGACTGTTCTGAAGTTATTATGGTGTAATAAGGGTTTTAAATGTTTGAGTGTTTGTAGTTTATTTTAACCCTTTTTAAGTTTATTGTTAATATGTTTATTAAATTCAGAATCCAGTATCATGCCATGGTTTTGCACATTGTTTCCAATTACAAGACTCGTTTTGTTATCTTCTAGATTCAGTACTGATGGTTTGATACAGTCAGCTCTCCGATTTCGTAATATGATTTCAGTTTTATCGACATTTAAAATCAGCTTCATATTTGTTAAAAGCTGTTTGATCAAGGATAGGTACATTTCAACTTTTGACTGAGGAGGATGCCAAGCAGAAAATGCTTGAGTTCCTCCAGTTCATAGAGCCTCCTAAGGAGATTGAGGCAGTCCTGGTACATGGGATCCTTAAGAAGTTGCTGCTGAGGATATGGGAATACCCCATCATAGTACCTCCTGTTAACAAAAAGGCAGACAGGGTCTATCTCGTCTAGATGGCTGCTGGATTTGATAAGTGTCACCAGTTGGTGGTAGTCGAATCTGCCCTCAACCTACTGGGTCCAATCTGCTCTTGGACCCACTTCTTGGCATCCCTGGGAGGGATGACTGAGAGATGGACACTCTTGGGAGGAAGATGTTCCAGGGCACTATGCTTATTGCCCGCATCGCTACCTACCAGCTCTGCATGAGCCAGTACTCATGGGACACATGGAAATAGGTGCAGGATGTGGCTGAGCAATTGCCTCAACAGCAGGAAGACACCCTCATGTCACTGGTGCACAAGGGTCTGGAGTGTGGGAAACACGAAGTCCATGCGACCTACAATGTTTTCGAGATGGCATCAAGAGTCTGCGGTGGGAATTGGCATCTGCAGAATGGCATAGCTGTGGGCCTCGTATCTCTGACCAGAGGTCTAGAAATGACTCACTAATGTGCCATGTACTGGAGAGGATCTGTTTGGAGATAGAGTGAGGGATGCTGTGGCCCAACTCCAGGGCCACCACGAAACACCCAACAACTCTCTGACAGTACTCCGGACCCATCTTCCTCATCCAGGAGGCTGTCGAGATCGGGGCCAAGGAAGTATTTCTTTCGCCAAAGAAAGTACTATCCTCTGCCTCCTCACTCCCGTCAACACCATCAGGGCTCCCATGGCCGTCCCAGGCAGCAGAGAACTCCCAAGCTCCAGCCAGCTCCTCAGTCAACTCCAGGGATTGCGTTTTGACTGAGATGCAGGGAGCATAAACCAGTCACCCGTACTCAGGTCGATGGACCCTCTGGTTGGGGTAGATTGCAGTTCTTTGTGAACAAGTGGCCCAGCGTAACCTCGGACCAGTGGGCCAAGGAGAACAGAGGACTCTGTCCCATCCTAGACCTGAGGGCCTTGAACAAGTTTCTAAAACGAGAAAAGTTCAAGATGGTTTCCGTGGGCACCTTGATCCCCCTTTTGCAAAAATGGCACTGGCTATGCTCCCTCAACCTAAAGGATGCATACACTCGAGATCACAGGAAGTATCTACGATTTGTCGTGGGAACACAGCACTTCCAATACCGGGTGTTGCCATTCGGACTTGCGTCCGCCCTGTGGGTCTTCACAAAATGCCTGGATGTGGTAGTGATGCACCTCCACAGACTGGGAATGTATGTCTTCCCTTATATGGATGATTGGCTGATCAAGAGCACATGTCATGCAAGGGCCGTCAGGTCCATGTGCTTGATCATTTGGGTTTTAGAGTTACTAGGGTTCGTTCTCAACTACTCAAAGTCCCATCTCAGCCCGTCACCTCAATTGGACTTCATAGGAGCCCTGCTAGACACGGTTCGGGCAAGGCTTTCTGCCTTGCCATTGGGATGTCTCCGTGGAGTCCATTGTGACAGAGTTTCAGCAGAGCCAGCAAGTGTCAGCCTGGCACATGTTGAGGCTGTTGGGCTTCAATCGTACATGTTACTCCCTTGGCACATTTGCACATACGCAAAGCCCAATGGACCCTGAGATCACAGTAGCAGCAAATGACTCAGAGCCTCCAGGATTGCATTCAAGTCATGCCATCTCTCTGAGAATCACTTTCCAATCTGGAACAGGGGAAATCATTTCGAAGTCTTCCCTATTCCAAGCTGAAACAGGGAAACTCATTTTGAATTCTCCCCACTCAAAAATGTGCTAACCACAGATGCATGTACCCTAGGGTGGGCAGCTCAGGTAGGCTCAATACCCATCATCTTTGGTCCACTCAGGAACGTTCTTGTCAATTCAACTTCCTGGAGCTTCAGGCGATCAGGTACGTGCTATGGGCTTTCAGAGATCAGCTGTCCAACAAAGTTGTTCTGATTCAGATCAAAAACCAGGTTGCCATGTGGTATATCAACAAGCAGGGAGGCACGGGCTCATACCTCCTGTGGCAGGAAGTAGTCCAGATCTGGTCATGGGCCCTGTCCTACGGGATAGGGCTCAGGGCCATGCACTTGGCTGGTACAGAGAATGTGGTAGTGGATAGGCTGAGTCAAGCCTTCAGAGCCCACAAGTGTTCCCTGGACTAGGGGGTAGTTTATCAGATATTCTGCCTCTGGGGGAGTCCATATGTAGATTTGTTCATGTCCCCCTGCAACTGGAAGATGCCTTGGTTCTGCTCCCTGCACAGGGCAGATGGGTAACCAGCCTTGGACGCCCTCGTCCATCATTGAGGCAAAGGTCTTCTGAACGCATATCCTCTGATTCCCTTAGTGCCGAAGACTCTCCTGAAGCTTCACGAGGTCAAAGGGACTATGATTCTCATAGCCCCTCATTGGCCGAGACAGGTCTGGTTTCCACTCCTTCAGGAGTTGTCCATCAGGAGACCGATCAGTCTGGGGAATTCCCCAGATCTCATTACAGAAGACCAAAGCAGGCTGCAGCATCCCAACCTCCAGGCCCTGTTGCTCACAGCCTGGATGTTGAGAGGTTAATTCACTTGATCTTTCAGTAGATGTATCTTGGGTCCTGGTGGCTTCTGGAAAGCCTTCCACTAGAAAGTCCTATGGACTGAAGTGGAGGAGGTTTTCCATGTGGTGTGAGCAGAAAGCCTTAGAACCGTTCTCCTGCCCCACACAAAATCTGCTTGACTACCTCCTACACCTATCAGAGGATGGCTTAAAAACCAAGTCCATTAGAGTTCATCTCATGCAATTGGCACATATCACCAAGGTGTAGATGATTCGCTCATCTCTTTACAGCAGGGGTCGGGTACCTTTTTGGCTGAGAGAGCCATGAACGCCACATATTTTAAAATGTAATTCCGTGACAGCCATACAAGTCCTACCAAATTAATTTACTACAACCCCCTACTCTCCTGATGCCCCCCCAAGACTTGCCAAATTAATTTACTACAACCCCCCACCCTCCTGAACCCCCCCCCCCCGACCTGCCAAAAGTCCCTGGTGGTCCAGCGGGGGTCCAGGGCTCGCAGACAAATCTTTAATAAAAAAGTAAAAATCTAACAAAACCCCCCACCCTCCTGACGCCCCCCCAAGACCTCCAAAATTAATTTACTACAACCCCCCACCCTCCTAACCCCCCCCCCCCCAAAGACCTGCCAAAAGTCCCTGGTGGTCCAGCGAGGGACCAGGAGCGGTCCGGGAGTGATCTCCTGGACGTGGGCTGTCGGCTGCCAGTAGTCAAAATGGCGCCGACGGCCCTTTGCCCTTACTATGTCACTGGGGTCGACCAATCACAGCGGTAGCCCCTGTGACATAGTGAGGGCAAAGGGCTGTCGATGCCATTTTGATTACTGGCAGCCGACGGCTTTTTTTTTATTAAAGATTTGTCTGCGAGCCAGATGCAGCCATCAAAAGAGCCACATCTGGCTCGCTAGCCATAGGTTCCCGACCCCTGGATTAGCCGAATAGCTAGCAAAGTGACGGTCACTGAGTGTGGCCGAATGTTCAGGCAGCACCGCTTAGCCAGCTAAGTAGGAACATAACCGATTAGGTGGTGCTAAATAGCGACATCATGGTTGCAAAGGTTAAATGTAGCCAGTGTCACTGAGGTCAATATTAAAAGGATTTTGTTTGGCTAAGTCCTGAACTTAGCTGGACAAACCGTGAGTTTGAATTTCTCTCCCCACTGAACAACTAAGTTTTATCCATATTATTAATTTATTTATTTAAAAAATATTTATGTACATTTGTTCTGAAAAAACTACCACAACGATTTACAATGTATACAATAGTGCATAATCTTATAAAATTTACACTGAGAAGATAAAAATAACATAAACAATAAAAGAGAACAGATAGCCAGCATCATTTAAAAAAGACCTAAAAACATTTTTATTCTGCAAATTCTATTCTAACTCGCAGACGCCTGATCATCCCAGCTCTCAACCGAACTCGCATACTTAATCCTCTTTCTTCCTGCTCTCCTTATGTACCCCCTACCTTCCCTTTCTACCCCTCCCTACTCTCTGACTTGACACGTTAATTTTATAAAAATGTTCTCCTCACTCTACTGTTATACATCTACTAAGAAAATAATGTATACTGTTCTCAAAGTTTTACTATGCCCAACTGCTATGATAATTGCATATTTTTGTATAATAATTGCATATTTTGTAAACCGTTATGATGGCTCTACCGAATAACGGTATATAAAACTCTACAAATAAATAAATAAATATAGTAATTCCGATTCCAATACCATCGTACAATCTCAAAAAAGAGACAGGGTAGAAAAGACTGGCAGTTAAACTTTGTTTTCATAGGCTAATTTGAACAGCCAAGTCTTCAGACCCTTTTTAGCTAAATCATTACACACGTAAAACCTGGCCGGTTAAAGAAAGAGTCAGGGCAGCAGCATTCCAGAGTCTGTTTCAAATTTACCTGGCTAGCACTGAATATCAGCTCTCGCCAGGGAAAGATATCTGGCTAACTCTGATCGGGAAAAAGACAGTCCTAGAGGTAACTGAGTAAGTGCCAACCTTCTCACTCCCACAAATAAAACAAGTGACTGATCAGCTGCCAAGGCCTGCCCCCCATCCCCCAAAATAATTGACAGTATGGAGCCAAGGTATTCCCCCTCAGACCCAAAAAGAAGTCATTGTAATGGGCCGAGCAGCTCCCTTCTGCCCTCCAAATCCACCCCCCATTCCAAACCTCCCACCCCAACTGCTAACCCCTCAAAATGCCCGTCTAAGCCAGCAGGAGGAGAAGAGGCTTTTTGACTTCTGCTGGCTTGAATAGTAAATTCCAGTAAAGCTGAGAGGAGAGGAAGGGGGTCTTATTTTTTGATGAGTTTGCTGATGAAGGAATAGGGGAGGGGGAGTATTTCCTACTGGAGGTGTTTGGGGAGGGGGAGGCCTTGATGGCAGGGGCCTTTGTAAACTTTATGAGGGGTCATAGAAATTGGAAGGGAGGCTTTTTCCTCTGTCCTCTCCCTCCACAAGTCTTTCCCTCTCTGCAGCCCTCTTGTCATATTTGAGACCAGTCAAAAGGAAAGACTTCACTGGGCTTTCTCCTTCAAATTCCCAAAACATACAGCAAAGTTATCTCTCCCACCTCACCTTATGCACCAGCCTTCCATCCTGCCAGTGCCCATCAGTCAGTGCTATAAAACATCCTGCAGTGTAGCCAGTTGCCTTGATCCATCTTTTAGCTCCATCTGTACTCCTGCCATGGCCCTTTACTATTCCTGGGGTGGACCCCAGTGCTCCTTCAGCCCTGTTTGCTTTACTCCTGTACCAGCCTTGTATCTGTTCTATCCCAAAACCCTGGCACCTCTTCTATCCCTGGCAGAGATGGCTTGTCCATTGCTAATGATGCAATGTCAGCCAACTTGCATTGCAAAAATAAGGATTTGTCTTGGGGGTTTTTTGTGCCGCAATAGTGAAAATGTCTGTTTTCATTGGCCCTACACTCCTGTGCAGCAGCCTGATCTCTGTCATCAATATAGACTTCATTGTGATTTGGAAACTAACAATATCAGTTAGACATACTTTAGCTTTTTAGACATATGTGAACATGTAAACAGTTTTCTATTAGGTATCATTTTTTATAATTCTAGTATTTATGTTTATCTTTTGTGCTTTTATTCAGTTTATACCAAATCGTGTTGAATATATTTATTGGATTCAGGCAGCAACCAACGGGGGCCCTGGCTTTTGCGGTCTGAGAGGCTGATGAGCAGGGGGTAATCTGCACGGCGCAGCAGATGCTGCCGTAGGCTTGCAGGGCAGACTGGATGGACTATTTGGTCCTTTTCTGCTGTCATTTCTATGTTTCTATGTTGTATCCTATCTGCAATCTTTACCTGCAGTTGTGTCCTTTTGCTCTCTAGAGAAAGATGAGGATGAAGTGGGGAATGAAATTAAAATGGACTTGAGTCCTGTGGTTCCTCTAGGGAGCAATGGCCCCATAAATGCACATCTGCACACAAAGAGGTGCAATAGTTTGTCATTGCATGTTAGCCTTTAATTTTTTAACATATTGCATGTTCTGTCTGTAGAGTGTGGCATCTTTGATGTCTCTTCTGATACCACATGTTATCTAACCATTCCTTCTGTTTATATCTTGCAAAAATTGCATATAGTCTCATGTTAAAAGTAATTCTTATCACAAAAATATACAATGCTTTTATAAGGTGTCTCTTACCAGGATGGCAATTGAATCCTGCTACCATACCCTGGTTGGTGTCTTTTCAGCAATGCTGTGGTAAGAACTACCCCCTTTTCCTAGAGAAATATTTTTTCCTGGAGGGGATCCCCTCTGATGCCTCTGACATGTTTTCTCACCTGACAACCTTTTAATCTCACATCTTTCCAAGTATGACTCGGTTTATCCACCTCCCTGTGTATCACTCTGGTCCTGTGGACAACAGTATGGATTTGATGCCGGATCTGCTGCATACTGCCACTGTCAGTGGTTCTTGAGTGTTCTTCATAGAGATTTGAAAAATCTCTATGAAGAACCCATGCATCAGTAGCATGGGTTCTTCTTAGTGTTTGGGTAATTGCCAGGTTCTTGTGGCCTGGTTTTTGGCCTCTGTTGGAAACAGGATGCTGGGCTTGATGGACCCTTGGTCTGACCCAGCATGGCAATTTCTTATGTTCTTATGTTCTTATGAGGTCACTTCATTGATAAATATGTTTTTCAGAACTTTATCTTCTTTTCCTATTTGATCCACCACTTGTCAGTAGTAGCTGGTGGAGCCTATTCATTTTCCATTTCCTAGAGCTCAAGACTTGGCAGCAGTTCTGGTCACTGGAAGCTATGGGTTATTCTTGAGAGGTCAAGGTCCCTCTCAATTGCCCTTTTTCCCTGGAAGTAAAGTCTTGGTTATTAGGTGTATTTCATGGTTCATCTGTTCTGTTAAATTAATGTGAAGTACACAGCTAGCTTGTATATTAAGTCAATGAAGGGGTTAGTTCACTGCTAAGATCCAGCTGATTTCTAAATGAAACCTGTTTGTTTTATGCTCCTTATTCTCATTCTTCATCCCTTATTAATTAATCATTGAGACACGAATAAATAGTTTCACCAATGTGGCCACAATTGTAAAATAAAAAAATATCCCTTTCCTAGTTGTTTTGAATTTTTCCAATTAGGGTACTATTTGTCTTCAACAATTAGCTATAAAAGACTTGACCTTGTTTTGTAAGTTTTCCATTAATAAGATAAAAATTCTATATTTTCTCCATTGCTTCCTTTGGATTTGAACTATGCAAGCGATGCAGAGAATATTTAAATGAAGCAGTATGGTGATTCAAGTGCACACAAGTATTTTTGTCTCCTTGCCCTTTGACTGAAATGGTGGTACTGCATTAGCAAGTTCATTGTGTTTCCTCCACCCAATTGTATAAGTCAGTGATGACAAAAGAATGACTCTGCATATTGGGAAAGGGATAATGAAGTTCATACATATTGTAACACAGATAATAAGAACTTGTCGATTAGTATGGGGCCAGTATAAAACGCACTTAAATGGGATTAGCATGGCTTTTCTGAGTAATGCAAGGCCTCAGAACCATGTTTTATTAATATAGTATGATTATTTTTATTCATCCAACTATATCAATAAGATTGAAATTAAGGTTTTTTTTAGGTCTTAATTTTTGCGGAACAGAGCCCAGTGCTATCAGAAAATGGTCTAGCTCATTGCTTATATTTGAAAATATTTATACAGTGGACCCTCGAGTTACAACCAGCTTGAATTACGAACAACTTGGGTTACAACCAAAATTTTAGTTTTGAGTTACAACCAAAGTCTTGAGTTACATCCTGAATGCCGGCCAAGGCCATGTGTATCCACTCGTGCATGCGGTTGCTTCTAATTGGGTGTTTTTTCCTGTCAATCATGTTTTTTTGGGCTTGGTGGGTGGGACTTCTGCTCTGCTGTTGCAGTGATTGGCTGCTGCTGCTGCTGCTGATGATGAGGCCTGTCCATCTCAGGCGCACCCAGATTGGCAAATGTTCACAGGAGCATATAGGCAGTCCCTGGCACGGCATTGCAGCAAACAACAGCATCACTGGTGACCAAGGAAGCTTCTGTGCTGCAACAGAAAGGGAGTGTAGCACTCAGCTGGCTACAGCAAGGTATCAGGAGGGGAGGAATGAGTATGCTGGGAGGGGGAAATGAGGTTTGGGGGCCAGAGATGGTCTCTGAGGGGGTGGGGAGGGGATATCCTCCCCCTCCTCCCTTCCTGCAAGCCAAAGATGTCAGCTTGAATGGTGAGTACAGTATGGAATTGTTGTTTCTGGTAGGCTAGGCACATTTTTTAACTTTTTAGTGAGTACACTAGGAAAATTATAGGTGTTTCTGGTAATTACACACATTATACAACCCTTTTTTATTATGAAAATGTTAGGTAAGGGGTGCTTTGGGAGGTTCGGAACGCATTATGGGTATTTCCATTATTTCTTATGGAAAAAATAGTCTTGACTTATAACCAACTTGAGTTACATCCAGCCCTCTGGAACGAATTGAGTTCGTAGTTTTTGGGTACTTGCCAGGTTCTTATGGCCTGGATTGGCCACTGTTGGAAACAGGATGCTGGGCTTGATGGACCCTTGGTCTGACCCAGTATGGCATTTTCTTATGTTCTTATGTTCTTAAGTCAAGGGTCCCTTCAACAAATACAACTTCAGAATCATGGTAACTTGTGCAAGCACTTTACAAGTGTATATTGTTAGTGTAAATACTTGTATATTACAATATTTTGAAATACAGCCCTTAGTTTTAAAAGATATGATTATTCTTTTGAAACAGTCTGGGTGCAGTAATATCATTGTTGAATGTATGTTCTATAATGTGTAACAGAAACCTATAATGTAATTGGAACCCATATTGAAAAAAATGTTAGCATTTTTATTTTGTTTTTTCTTTATTTCAGTTTTCATTTTATCTTTGCCAGTTTAGCATGCACTAAACTGTTTTAGCATACACAAATGGATTTGGTACACGATAAACAGTTTAGTGCCTACTAAAACTAGAGAAATGAAACAAAATGAAATTGTTTTTGCATCAGTTTGGATTAGAAATGACAGAAAATAAAACAAATTATATTGGTCTTTCCCTGTTTTGTTTTTTAAAGACAGCATATTCCTACTAAATAAAGGAGGATACTTACTCAGGTCAATAGGTTAGATCTAGATTCAAAATAATTTGCTTCCATTTCTCTGAATGATTACCTACAAAAATGCTTCTGGTTTGAGTATTTCCCCAACTTTCACTGCAGTGAAGACTGAAGCAAAGAATTCTTGTAGTTTTCCTGCTATGGCCTTATCTTCCCTGAGTTCCCCTTTTTCTTTTTCTGTTGTTATGTTTCTATGTTTTACTTTCTGGTCCTCTAATGGTCCAACTGACTCCCTTCTAACTTTCTTGCTTTTGATGTAATTGAAAAGATTTATCTTTGTAATTTTTGCTTCATTGGCAAATTTCTCCTCAAATTCTCTCTTGGCCTACCTTATTCATGTTTTGCATCTGATTTGCTAGTGCTTATGTTCTTTCCTCATTTCCATTTTTTAAAGGATGTATTTTTGTCTTTAATAGATTCAGTCACAGTACTAATTAGCCATTTTGACAGTCATTTGGTCTTCTTTAGACTTTTTCTATTTTGTGGAATATATTATATCTGGGCTACTGAGATGGTATTTTTAAATTTTATAGCCTTTGCAACTACTTCTTTTAGTTTTTCTCTAACTAATTTTCTCATTGTATCATAGCACATTATATAGGTACAGACCAAGGACTGAGTCAATGCATGTGCCTTTTACAGGCCCTATGGTAGCCTTGACTTCTCTTGAACAGGAGGTGGGTGCTGGGAGAAGAAAGCATAATGATTCAGTTCCTGGCCCACTAAACTTTACAATGTATTATTGGAAACTAGGTGGCCTTACCCATTCCAGAATCCCATCCAGCTCTGGGCTACCACCTGGGAATAAATCTGACCATTGGTGTCTCTCCCTTCCTTGGGTCCTTATCCAAAGGAGCACACTATTCAATGGAGACACCCAAGTTATCAGGGCAAGCTTCCTGAAAACAAACAAGATATATTACTTAATAACACACAGGACTTATCGCTACACCTTGTTTTTTTTATTATTGTCTTTCCAGTATGTGGTCAGATCTATGTTAGGAGGGAAAACAGTACCAAAGATTTAGTAGTAGTCCCTAGGGATTAGTACCTTATAAATCCAGGACACCTATTATAAGTCACTACCTAGTAGGATACAATGAGGCTGATATTTAGCACTACTTAGCTGAATAAATAGGGACTTCTCTGGCTACGTGGCAACTGCTGAATATCCAGCTATGTTCATTAGTCCCCACTTAACATAGTAACATGGTAATAACGGCAGAAAAAGACCAAATGGTCCATCCAGTCTGCCCAGCAAGTTTCTTATGGTAGTAACTACCACTTCGTGTAGGTTACCCCCAAGCCTTATGGTAAGGGTAGTAATATTTACAATCAAAACCAAGCAACCATCAAGCTCATAACAAAACTACTGCTAGCAACATTTTTATGGGGTGAGCAGCCTTCTTGATAATTCACACAAAATGCTGCTTAAATGTGCTTTGCTTTTGGATTCAGCTATAGAAGCAGTCCTATCCTTTATCCCTAATGCCTGCTTATCAGTAGCCCATACCATAAAAGTCAGTGCCCGAATTGGATGCCTTCTGAATCAAATTCCCCTTTTTTTTCCTGCCGTCAAAGCAAAGAGTGATGTTTCAGTTGTGTCACAAGCATCAAGGCTAATTAGTTAAGGGTAGTAATCTCTGTGCCTTCTGTTAAGGATAGTAACTGCCCTCCATACAGGTTATCCCTATGCACCCTTTCCTTCATTTCCAACCTCTAGATTTTAGGGATCCACAGTGTTTGTCCCATGCCCTTTTGAATTTGTTTAAGTATTTATCTGGCTAAGTAGATAGCTGACTATCTTGGGGGCGAGCTATGGGTAAGGATAAGTGCCTTTATTCAGCCTTCTCCTGTTAAGTTAACCAAATAAATTAGACCTGCTCAAAAGAAGGTCTAAAGTAATCTGGATATAACTTATCTCACTAACCAGAACTTATCTGGTTATATTCAGCAGCATATCTGTGCGCTGAATATCCCTTTTAAGTTAGCTGGATAAATTTGTATCCGGATAACATAGATAACCAGATATCTTTTAGTATTGGGCCCAATAAGAATTTATTCCAAGTTTTATTGAACAAAATTGTTTATCTTTTCATAGCATAAGCCTGTCAGCTTAGCTCTGTGTCTGCATGATAAGGAAACCAAAATAATCAAAATCCTAACATGTGTATCTCTCATCCAAGCTGAACCAGGAATCTTTCCAGTGGTATGTCTCCACTGCCCAGTCGAAGGTTTCCCAGTGCAGGTATCAGTGTTATGAAGGATCTGTCTCTCTAATGGGTACTCTTGTCTCATCTTAGGAAATATTGTGATCTGCAGCTCAGCTACTGATGCAAAATCAGCTATGGTTGCAAAGATTATGATTCTGCAATGATACTCATGATTTTTTCTTAGTTCACATCAGAGCAATCTTGCCATGACATATTAGGTGATGCCATGCACACCATTGGCTGTTTATTTATTTTTATTTAAAACATTTATATTCCATTTATAATGAGGTCATGCTAGGCAGATTACAGATAAACAAATAAAAATAATAGAACAATATATATCATAATCAAATAGTATAAAACATAACAAAATCATAATAAAATCAGCCCTCACTATACTAAAAGCTGTCATATACAATATTTCTTGCCTTCATATTAACACTGTTGTAACTGAGTTTCTAACAATTCATAATAAAAACAGTTGTATTAAATATTTCTCATTTACACCAAATGCTTCAACAAACAGCAGAGCTTGGTTTTTTTGAAAGGTCCTCACCTCTGATAATAGCCATCCAGTTAGGCAATGCCCAGTCACTCTAAAGGAGGAGTTTTCGGGAGGCACTTCCTGATAACACCCAAACCATGAGTTCATTAACAGTTCATTTCTTGTTTCTGAAAGATCACAGGTGGCTCATTGCAGACTATTGCAAAGGTTATGGTTTACCATTGTCTGACAAATTCTTCTCACTGATTGCCTATTTGGGACTTCCCAACTTTTGACATTTCGTGGTTCAACCTGCATCTGCATCCTGCAATGTGCCCATTCCTTTCCTCCCCTCTCCTCTACTTCTTGCTTGAGCTGTATAAGAGCATGTCTCACTGATACCTGCAAATCTGCTGTGGACAGAGAACAGAAAACCTCACAGTTATGTTTCACAGAGAGAAACAGTACAAGTAGCAAGAGGAAAAATTGGCTTAACAGGCCTTCACACCAGATTCAACTGGCTCACCTCTGCCTGTGTGTGTGAAAACAGACTGGTGTGCACTGTTTGCTGTCCTCATTTTCTTGGACAGTGGTTTGGGGCTTGCTTTTTGCTTCCTTGGGAGTGGAAGGAAGGGAGCAATGCCACATGTTCGCTTTTCTCTTCCCCCCCCCCCCCCATCAAACACACCCAATCCTATCTGCTCCTGTCACCACTCACGATCAGCAGGGTCCCAGCTCCTCGGCGTTTCCAGCGCATGGCGTCATCGGGCAGCAGCGGCGTTCCACTACGGGACTCGGGCCGAGACTCCACCCCCTTTAAGCGCGTCATCTCCGGAAGTCCGGCGAATTGCACGGGAGAACCTCAGTACTTAAAGCCCTGATTTCAGTATGACCTCGCCTCAGCTACAGGCTTCTTGTACTGGTGCATTTTGGATTCTATTGCCTTACTTCCTGCCTCGACCCAAACCAGACTTGATTACTCTTGCCTTGCTGCCTGCCTCGACCCGGACCGGACTTAATTACTCTTGTATTGCTCCCTGCCTCGACCCGGACCGGACTTGGATATTCTTACCTTGCTGCCTGCCTCGACCCGGACCGGACTTGGATACTCTTGCCTTGCTGCCTGCCTCGACCCGGACCGGACTTGATTACTTTTGTATTGCTCCCTGCCTCAACCCAGACTGAACTTGGATACTCTTACCTTGTTGCCTGCCTCGACCCGGACGGGACTTGATCACTCTTGTATTGCTCCCTGCCTCGACCCGGACCGGACTTGGATATTCTTGCCTTGCTGCCTGCCTTGACCCGGACCGGACTTGGATACTCTTGCCTAGCTGCCTGCCTCGACCCGGACCGGACTTGGATACTCTTGCCTAGCTGCCTGCCCTGACCCGGACCGGACTTGGACTTCTGCTTGGCCGAGGTAAGACTGTTATCCATCAAGGATTCACTAAATCGTAACAGTTAGCTGAGGCCATGGATCCCTGGATTTAACAGCCCTACAGGCCATTCCCGGGTTAGCTTCTCGCATCCAGCAGCAGCAGGGGGAGCTGAATCAGGTCACAGGAGTACTGGAGAGACTAGTCGCAAGAATGGACGCATTCTCAGTCTCGAATTTGGCCACTCCAACTCCTCCTCCCATAGTACGTCTGACTCCACCCCCATGATTCAATGGGAATCCGCAGTTATGTCGGGGATTTATCAACCAGTGTCATATGCATTTCTCTCTCCAACCTGCAATCTTCACTACGGATAGAACCAAGGTCACATTTATTTTGTCACTATTGGAAGGACCAGCCTTGGCATGGGCCTCTCCTTTTTGGGAGCGAGAGGATCCACTCTTGGACAATCTAACACAATTCCTAAGAGACTTTCGCCTAATCTTCGATGAACCGGGCCATTCTACGTCTGCTGCAGCAGAGTTACTTCAAATAAGACAGGGTCCCGTTCAGTGGGAGAGTATGCGGTTCAGTTTCGTACCTTAGCCGCGGAATTACGTTGGGGAGAGGACAGTCTCACGGCCATTTTTCGACAAGGACTTTTTGAAATCATTAAAGATCAACTGGCAGGACGTGAGATACCTGACAGTTTGGAGGAATTCATTTGTCTGGCTATTCGTTTGGATCTTAGAGTTCAGGAACGCTCTCTCGAGAGAGGCATGCTGCGACGACCAGTACGCCTGGCGCCGACCTTTCAACAACCTATGACGAGTCCCTGGGTTGTTGAACATCCAGCCGCATCTGAGGAACCCATGCAAATTGATCGGTGTCATATAACGCCTCAGGAACGGCAACGACAGAGATTGAATAACCTATGTTTATACTGTGCAGCTCCAGGACACTTTGCTAACAAAGCCCGAATAAGTCGGGAAATGTTCGGGCCTAGGCTCGGTGGGAGAGGCCTCCCTAGGTCCTATTACCCCCTCTCCACAGATTCTACTTCCGGTGGCCTTAAAGTTTGGACTAGAGACACTTCAATGTCAGGCCTTTATAGACTCTGGAGCCGCAGGCAATTTCATCGAGGAACAATTGGTTAACAAATTCCGTATTCCCACCGAGACTCTCAAGACTCCTTTGGTAGTCTCATCCATCTCGGGACAACCAATTGGAGAAAGAATTACTGCTAGGACCCAACCCATCAACATGACTACTGGAGCCCTTCATCATGAGAATATCCAGTTATTTATCTTACCTTCATCAGTCAATCAGATTATTTTAGGACTACCCTGGTTGAGGCAACACCAACCTCACCTGGACTGGGGTAGTTTGCAACTGGTGAAATGGAGCCCCTACTGCCAACGCAACTGTCTATCGTTGGTTCATCCACCCAACCTTCTCACATCTGAGTCCATGACGATCCCAGCTGCCTTACCCAAGCAATACGCAGAATTTCTTGACGTCTTTAGCAAGCAACAAGCTGAGACTCTACCACCACATCGTTACTACGATTGTGAAATCGAATTAATCCCGGGAAAGGAGCCTCCCAGGGGTAGAGTCTATACTCTATCTGAACCCGAATCAAGGGCCATGACACAATATATCCCAAAAAATCTGGCAAGAGGATTTATTAAACCTTCTTCCTCTCCGGCGGGAGCAGGATTTTTTTTGTTAAAAAGAAGGATGGATCATTACGGCAGTGTATCGACTATAGAGGACTAAATGCCATAACAAAGAAAAACCGATATCCGATTCCGCTAATATCAGAACCTTTTGATCGTCTAAAAGGAGCAAAAAATTTTTCGAAACTTGATCTGCGTGGAGCTTATAATTTAGTCCAAATCCGGGAACAGGATGAATGGAAGACGGCCTTTAACACGCATGATGGACACTGCGAGTATTGGGTCATGCCATTCGGCCTATGTAATGCACCGGCAGTTTTTCAGAATATGATTAATGACATTTTTCGTGACCTGCTATACTCCCATGTCATTGTTTACCTGGATGACATCCTAATTTTTTCTAAAGATCTACAACAACACCAACTTCATGTCAAGCAAGTTCTACAACGTCTTCGAGACAACAAATTATTTGTGAAACTGGATACTTGTCTCTTCCATCAGAAGGAGTTACCATTCTTGGGATATATTGTTTCACAAGAAGGCTTACGCATGGATCCGGAGAAACTTTGGACTGGTCTCAACCCACTGGATTGAAGGCTTTACAGAAATTTTTTTTGGGTTTTCTAATTAGTATCGACAATTCATTCCTGATTACTCTACATTAGTAGCCCCCCTTACTGCCTTAACAAAGAAAAAAGCACCAATTCAGAACTGGCCCGTGGAAGCCATTCAGGTGTTTCAGCAGCTAAAACAAGAATTTATAAAAAATCCGTGCCTTATACGACCTGACCCAGCTAAGCCTTTCATTGTAGAGGTAGATGCCTCAGCCGTAGGTGTTGGAGCTATTCTCTTACAACCCTCTGATTCTGGAACACTACAGACCTGTGCCTATTTTTCCAAAAAATTTTCACCGGCGGAGAAGAATTACGCCATAGGAGAACGGGAATTATTGGCGATCAAGGCAGCCCTGGAGGAATGGAGACATCTACTAGAGGGGGCCAAACATACTGTTCAGATCTATACAGACCACAAGAATCTCGCCTACCTATCGCAGGCTCAACGTTTAAATCCAAGACAAGCTCGTTGGGCATTATTTTTCAGTCGATTTGACTTTAAGATACATTTTCGGGCTGCTAAGAAGAACGTTAGAGCAGATGCATTATCGCGAAGTTTTATTCCTGAAGATACTGTGGAACCATCTCATCATATAATCGATCCAGCCAGAATAATGGTGGCAGCCACCTTTACAGTTCCGGTGGGGAAAACAGTAGTACCTAAGAGACTTCGACAAAAAGTTCTTCAATGGGCTCATGATTCCCAGTTCGCAGGACATCCGGGGATCCATAGAACTAGAGACCTTGTTTCATGCTCTTATTGGTGGCCTAAATGGAGATCTGATGTGAAGAGTTATGTGGATTCCTGCGCTACTTGTACTGCCCATAAGATTCCCCGACAACGACCTGCTGGATTACTGCGACCACTACCTATTCCAAAGATACCCTGGTCACAGATTGCCACAGACTTTATAACCGACCTTCCTCCGTCAGAAGGAAATACTGTGATTTGGGTGGTCATTGACCGGTTTTCTAGAATGGCCCATTTTGTCCATCTCCCTGGGCTACCCACCGCCTCAGAATTGGCTCAACTGTTTGTATGGCACATTTTCTGTATCCATGGTTTACCCTCTAGAATCGTGTCAGACAGGGGGGTGCAATTTACAGCGAAATTTTGGAGAAATTTATGCAAGAAACTTCATTAAGTTAGAATTTTCATCAGCCTACCATCCTCAGTCCAACGGGTTAACAGAACGCACCAATCAGTCTCTAAAAACCTTCTTACGATGCTATGTGAATCAAAAACACGATAACTGGGCATCCTTGTTACCCTGGGCCGAACTATCACTTAATAACCATGTTACCCAAGCAAGTGGAACTTCACCTTTCTTTTTAGTCTTTGGGAGACATCCACGGATTCCTCTTCCTATTGCCACACCCTCATCCTGTCCAGCTGTGGATAAAATGGTACAATCTATGACCAAACTCTGGGAGGAGACACAAAAATTGTTAAGACGAACGTCCAGTAGACTTAAAACCAAGGCCGACAAGAAGAGGAGAAAGGGTCCCTCCCTTCAACCAGGGGACTTGGTGTAGTTAAGTACTAGGAATCTTAAGTTACGTATCCCATCTCTAAAATTTGCACCTAAATATGTGGGACAATTTCCTGTGATCAATCAAATTAACGAAGTTGCCTTTAAACTCCAGTTGCCTCCCACTCTTCGTATCCATAATGTGTTCCACAGCTCTTTACTAAAACCAGCAGTATTGACCTGGCCTTCTAAAAGAATCAAGAAAATCACTCCTTCTTTGATACAGGACGACACAACATATGAGATTAAGGAAATATTGGACTCCAGGAGACTTAGAGGGAGATTACAATATTTAATAGCATGGAAAAACTTTGGTCCCGAGGAAAATTCCTGGGAACCACGTGAGAATTTCCAGGCATCTCGTTTACTTTGACGATTTCACCAAAAATTTCCTCATAAATCTGGTCCGGGGAATGGGAGGAGAGAGCCTTGCGGGAGAGGTACTGTCACCACTCACGATCAGCAGGGTCCCAGCTCCTCGGCGTTCCCAGCGCATGGCATCATCGGGCGGCAGCGGCGTTCCAATACGGGACTCGGGCCGAGACTCCACCCCCTTTAAGCGCGTCATCGCCGGAAGTCCGGCGAATTGCGCGAGAGAACCTCAGTACTTAAAGCCCTGATTTCAGTATGACCTCGTCTCAGCTACAGGCTTCTTGTACTGGTGCGTTTTGGATTCTATTGCCTTACTTCCTGCCTCGACCCGGACCTGACTTGATTACTCTTGCCTTGCTGCCTGCCTCGACCTGGACCGGACTTGATTACTCTTGTATTGCTCCCTGCCTCGACCCGGACCGGACTTGGATATTCTTGCCTTGCTGCCTGCCTCGACCCGGACCGGACTTGGATACTCTTGCCTTGCTGCCTGCCTCGACCCGGACTGGACTTGATTACTCTTGTATTGCTCCCTGCCTCGACCTGGACTGGACTTGGATACTCTTGCCTTGTTGCCTGCCTCGACCCGGACCGGACTTGATTACTCTTGTATTGCTCCCTGCCTCGACCCGGACCGGACTTGGATATTCTTGCCTTGCTGCCTGCCTTGACCTGGACCGGACTTGGATACTCTTGCCTAGCTGCCTGCCTCGACCCGGACCGGACTTGGATACACTTGCCTAGCTGCCTGCCCCGACCCGGACCGGACTTGGACTTCTGCTTGGCCGAGGTAAGACTGTTATCCATCAAGGATTCACTAAATCGTAACAGCTCCCCTCCTTCACATTTTCTCCACACTTCCAATCACTTTACTCACAGACTCCCCCTCACTCCAATCATCTCACTTACATCTCATAGGTCCTTCTGATCCCCTTACTCACATGCTGAAGCTTCTTTGATCCCCTGACTCGCTCTTTCCCCTCTCCCCCAAAACAACCCATAGCCTCTCCAGTCTTTTCATTCACTCTTTTGCCCTCCCACATCCCATCACGAACTCTCCTGCCCCTTCACTCCCTTCCTCTCCTCCTCCCAACATCCCTCATTCACTCTCTTGGCCCTTTTGTTCTCACCAGTGTGGTCACCAGCAGTAGAGGCAGCAGGGCGTCAAATGATGGCATGATAAGCAGGAAGTCATCACACTCATGAGTGGCAGAAGCAGAGGGACTGACATGCATTTTATCAACTGTCATTTTTACCTTGGCCTTTATCCCTCACAGCCTCCTAAATTGTGTTGGGAAATTGCACAAAAATCAAAGCCATGTGGCTGCCCTCCTCTTAGGGTAAGCAGCTCCAACACTCTGTTCTTCTCTGTTTCCTCCAAAGGCTGGCGGTGGGGAAACCGTTAATGATCCATGCATCTACTGTCTCTGTTCTGTATCCGCAGGGGATCCAGAATTGATATAAACTGTCAGCTCTGCTCCGCTTTCTCATGTCCCAGAAAAAAGGTGGCAGAATGCCATTCTGGGTTCTGCGAGAAATTAAGCCCTTGGTAATGAACACTTCTTTTCAAGTTTAAGAGGCAAAGCAGCAGGAGTGTTCATTTCCTGTTCCTCCCCTTCAGGCAGCCTGAGGGAAGACAAGGGGAGCAGCTGAGCCTGAAGCATAAAGAGAAGAGAACAGCTACTCTACTCCCGAGTCCCTAATGTAGGCCGTCCCCTCTTGTACTCCCTCCTCATCCTTCTCCTGTACTGCAGGGAACAGAAGGAGAAGCAATGATACTGAAGCAGACATTGTAGAGCAAAGAATAGACATAAAAAGTGTTTGAATAAGCACAAGTTTGAAAGTTGTGAGCAGTAGTGCCATTCATCAAGGCCGATGTTGAAGCCTTGACAATTGACACTCCACAATGAATATACATGAAATATATTTGCATAAATGAAGACAGTGCATGCATATTCATTTGTAGATATTCTGAAAACCTTTCCTGGTTGTGGCACGCCAGGACCAACATTGCCTACCCCTGGACTATTCACTTATTTACATAATGCAATGAACAACATTTAGTGGGATTCTATTTATTTATTTAACATACTTGTATTCCACATTTACAAAAATATGTGCTAAACAGATTAAACATATATAATAAAATAAGATTAAAAGATTGAAACATAAAAATATTTAACTATAAACTCAGTCCCACATAACATAGACAAAATATCAGTCCTTTAACCAAAAGCCCCAGAAAAATCACATCCCATTACTGCCTTCTCCACTCAGTTACATGGGCACACAACTGCCCCCTATAATCCTGTCAGTCATCCTGTATATACTCACTCTCACAAGTATACTGACCTTATTTATTATAATATATAAACATCAGTTTACATTTAGGTACTGTAGGTATTTCTCTATCCCTAGAGGACTTACAGTCTAAGTTTTGTACCTGATGCAAGTAAAGTGACTTGCCCAAGGTCACAAGGAGCAACAGCAGGACTTGAACCCTGGTTCTTAGTCCACTGCTCTAACCACTAGGCTATTCCTCCTCCCTAAGATGATGACACCTATGTGTGAGGACTATTATCCTGCTTGTCCTTGCACAACGACAGAACAAACATGTAAACACACAGCACACCACAAAGTCTAGGAAAAAGCACTAACAGAAGAACCCAAAATAATGATATTTTATTAAAAATATATGACGACCATATTCAGTCACTGTCCAGAAAGCAAAGTACTTTGAAGTTGTATTCAATAATGCAGCTGCACTATTCTTTGGAGCTGGCTAACTTTATCCAGCCTACTTTAGAAGAGCTGTGCGAAGGTAGCGCATGCCTGTGCTACCTACATCGGGGCGGAGTCGGCCCCGGAAGAGGAGGAGTTGGGGCGTCACTGGGGCCGACTCTGCGAGGACAGCATGGACAGCGAAAAGGTAAGGGCCTTTTCGCTGCCTATTTCGCGCTCAATAACTACACCTTCTATGGTGGAGTTATTGGGCATGATGCCGGCAGCGATAGCACTGCGGAGGTGCGATTGCTGCCGGCTAACACTCCCCTGTTTCGGCCCCTTGCCCCTCATTACCGCATTTTTCTAAAGTACCGCAGGCCTGCGATACTTTAGAAAATGAGACCCTTAAATGGCTGAATTTTGGAGTTAGCTGGGTAATTTAGTTGGTTAATTCAGCTCCACCCCGTTATGCTCCCGAATGTCTCTAACTTATTTGACTGTTGTACTCGAGCAGTCAAGGACTTGGATACAGCCAGAGGAATCACACTCAGACTCTGCTGTAATTTCAATGTGTTTATTTACAGTGCCACACTCAACACAGTCAGGATTGGCAAACACAGTTGCAAACACAAAGACTACTCTCTAGTCTCATCTAACTAGGTACTTCCCAGAAGTCTACCTGTTCTCCACTCTCAGTAGTTAACACTAGGCACTTCCCAGAAGTCTGCCCACCTTCACAGTATCTCTTAAGCACTTCCCAGAAATCTGCCTACCCCCCTCCCAGATTGAGGGCTGGAGCTCTTACTCTCAGACAGGACCTGAAGCTCCTGATCTTAGATCCAAGGGGCCCATCCTCTTCCCGCTGACTCAGCAATTTATCCTTCTCTGTACTGGCCATACCCTCCAAGCACCTCCCGCCTAGCAGGGTCCCGCCCATAGCCATTCTCCCTCTAGGGGATTTAAAGGGGACCAGACTCACAGCCTGGTCCTCCACATACTCACAGTGGGACACTAGGGGCACTACCTCACAGATTAAATTCTAGCTGGCTAGTAATTTAGCTGGCTAGAATCTAGCCAGATAGATTCTTCATTTAGTAGGATAACTTTTGAGTAATGGATATAGATTTTGCATACAGACCTCATATACATTTAAACATTGTTAGCATTTCCCTTTCCCAGAGTTCCAGCCTTCATTACTCTGTTGTAGCTAGCAGAGTTATCCAGTGTCACCCTCTTCTTCTTTTACTTCTGGAAGTAGAGCCACAACATGTTAAGCTAAGCCTGAAAAGAAATAAAAGATATTTATTAAGGCTATCATAAAGTGAACATAGAAAATAACAGGCAGAACATTCAAAGATACCTCTAGAAGATCCTGAAGAAGGGGTATCAAAGTCCCTGTTCAGATTATCCTTGGTGCCATTGGTTGGTGCATAGCAGGCATTCCAGTTGAGAACAATGTAAGTAGGAAATACCTCGGGACATACTGGGATAGACTTTATTTATTTAAAAATTTGATATACCGTCATTCCTAATAAAGATCACAACGTTTCACAAGAGACATTCATAGATCATGACTATTCAATAGTTTGATGAGACATTCATAATATGGGTCTATACATTCATAGGGTCAGTTCAATACACTCATAACTCAGTCAGTACTTGAAAGAGGAATAGTAGATGACATGATGAGTAAAATGCATAGTTCATGACGAAGAGTATGCATAAATAATCTTTCTTCACTTTAGGTTGAGTGTATCTGAGTGGGAATTATTTGAGATGGTAATTGTTTAGTTCATTAAGTGTCAATTTAGAGGCTCCTTTCTTCTAATAGAGTTAGGTTAGGTTGTATGTGTTTATGAAGAGCTATGTTTTTAGCTCCTTTATATATTTCTTTTTGTCTGAGATCAGTCATAGAAGACACTTGACCTGCCGTTTTATGTGCAAGTTTCTTACAGGAAGTGTGAAGATGGTAATCTGAAAACCAATATCAAAGTAACCTCACCTATATACAGTTATGAGTGTTGAAGATGCACTGCAGGTGAGGCAGTGATGAAAGGATGATGAATAACTATTGTATTGATGTGAAATAGCTTATTTGTTGACTTTTCTACACAATGCATATCTTGTCAGCCAGCAATTCCCAGTACCTTGAATCCTGCAACAACATTATCAGTTTGGGAATTTTAGCAAGTGGTTTTTGAATGATTTCAGTGCTGTTATTTTCCCAGTTGAATCTTATGAAAAAACTGGCACTAAGTCATGAGCAACGGGCACCCATTAGAATTGGCTGTCAGTGCGGGTTAGGAAAATGGACGCTCAATCTAAGCGTCTGTTTTCTCCTGCTATCGGCACAAAATACACATCCTGGACCATGTAAATTGTGAGTGTATTTTGGGCTCCCAGAATTTTTTTTTCTAAGACTTTTTATTTTTTGCACGATGCTGCTTTCTGTGGTTCCTCTTACTTTGTATCGCAGTGATACTAATAGGAGGAACCACAAAAAACTGGATTTTTGTTTTTTTGGTTGAACCCTTGCTTCCAGGCTGTTGTTAAATGTGCCGTATTACAATGGGTGCATTGGCCGTGTGGGAATATTTTGAATCGTGGGATAATAGCTAATAGCCTCATCTATATTGAATTTACATGTGATAAGCACTATTAGCTACATGCTGGTTTTGACGTGCATTTTGGATGTGCTAATCCCGGTATTGTATTGGGCATAAGTCTAGTGTATCAAAAATGCATGTCCAACGGTGCATTTAGTGGCACGCTGATCTGAGCACCCGATATTGCATCAACCCGATAGTGAGTAAGTGTTTCAGAAAACATGCAAATAAAGCTATATGGGGACTGAAGTATGGATAGGTGCTTTTTTGCTTCTGGCCCAGAGGGGAAAAGGGAGAGGGTCAGAGAAAGGGCAGGAAAGTAATGAGGGAGCAAGATTGTATGGTGTGCCACACAGACTCTTCGCCACCATTCACCCATCTCGTATTTCCCCAGGGAACAGATTCTTGGTAATGGTGTAAGACAGGTAGTAGGTCTTCTGAGAGGGTAGCTTCCTAGAAATAATATCACTAACACTCTATCTGCTACATTTCTGGGAACCCTGACACCTGTTTCTCTCACCAGCATTTCAAATCACCAAAAGGACTAGACTACAAGGGAATCCTATTAGCAAAACTCCAAGAATCAGCTCCTCCACCCTTTGGCCAACTCAACCCTCGCCTCAGGCAGAAGATTGTCTTGAGCCATCCCTGGGTGAGAAACTTGGGTGAGAAATTCTTTGGATGTCCATAGTCAGAGATTTAACAGATAGCAAAGTTAACCAGATATCCTTACCCAGCTAACTTTGGAGGTATATGGAATAATTCAGCTGCATTATTTAATATATCTTTATTTAATATATCTTTCAGTTAGCCAGCTAACATTATCCAGCTAACTTTAGGACAGCTCTTTGGCCCAACCAGACTTAGCTGGCTACATTATCTGGCTAACTCTGAATATTGGAAGTAGCCAGGTAACTTAGCTGGGTAACATAACGCCTCCCGAAAATGCCCCTGGAATGCCCTTAAGTTACCCAAATATTCATTGGGCCAGATAACTTCTGAGTTATCTGTCTAAATCATAGCTTTCCAAACTTTTCATGTTGGTGACACACTTTTTAGACAAACATAATTTTCGTGACACAGTAATTCAGTCTACCAGCAAACCAGAAGTTAAAGGTTAAACGAACAAAATGTATTTCAACAATTTATGTATGTTTCCTTAAATATATACATAAATAAAATGTTTCACAACACAACCTATCTCATAATAAATATTTGCAGGCTTCCACTTCCTCCATGCTGATCTCGTACATTGTGAGATCGGCATAGAGAAAGTGCTACTCTTGCACATTCCCAAAGATTACATGTGCCAATCACTAAAAAGTAATTTTTTTTTTTACCTTTGCTGTCTGATCTTAGTTTTCTAATCGGTTGGTCACAGGCTGTTTTTTCCACCTTTCCTTTCTTGTTTTTTTGCCAATTCCTTTTACAGGGTCTTTTTTTCTATTTCTTTTCTCTCCATCTGTCTTCCCTCAAACACACAATCAGGTTCTCATTCTCACATGCTATCTCACACATTCTCACACACACAGGCTCTCACTCACATGCAATCTCACACATCCACAGTTCTCACTCTCACATGCCTCTCTCTCATACATACATACATACATACTGTCTCTCTCGTGCACATGCTGTCTCACTCTCACACACACAGGCTCTCTCACTCCTACATGCTCTCTTGCTCAAGCACAGGCTCTCACTGGCACATGCTGTCCCTCTGCACGGGTTGCCGAAGGATGGGCTCTTCAGAGGCCCTGATCTTCCCTGGCCGTGACATGGGATCTGCAGCGGCCCTGCTATCGGGTTTCCTCCTCTTCTCGGGCTGCCGCGACGTGGGAGCCGCAGTGGCCCTGCTATCGGGTTTCCTCCTCTTCTCGGGCCGTCGCGACGTGGGATCCGCAACGGCCCATTAATGCTGCTCTTCTTCTGTACGCAGCAGATGCTCCTCCTCCTTCCTGCCCACGCGGCTCCGGCAACGTTTTTCTTCCAGGGCTGCACAGGCAGGAAGGAGGAGGAGTGAACGTGACCCTTTTCTTCGGGCCGTGGTGATGTAAGCTCCACCACTGCCCGCCGATCTTCCTGCTATAGTTCCCTGCTTCCGCCGGCCCTGTGGACCGGGTGACACACCTCCACACTACAGGCGACACACTAATGTGTCCCGACACACACTTTGGAAAGCTCTGGTCTAAATGCTCCTAAATATGGACCTCTTTAGGAAATAGGGTTCACAATTCATAATTTTCAGCCTACTGTATTAATGACAACAGAACTGCTGATATCATATCAGGATTATGATTTCACTTCAGGATCCATCAGAAGCTGATTTGTAATGGAAATAACTTCTTTCCAAACACTGTCATCTTTAATAAATGAACAATTGTAATTGTAATAACAAGATAAATACAGACTAAATAAACCTTTTTTTTAAATGTTTTCTTTTTGTTTACACAAAGATGTCAAGGGGTGAAGTATTGTGAAACTTCAGCAATGTTATTCTATTAGTGATTTTTTTTTTATTGTTACAATTAATATACAATTTTGGCATTGTCATCTGCAGCAGTACGTTTTTGTTTCCAAATCTACAGGAACATAGGTATATGAAAGTCTGCTATTATAGAAAGATAAATTATGAGGTAACAGCAGTATTCTGAAGGTAGGTCTTTAGCACCAACTGCCAAAAGTCATGTTTTAACTTGGCTTATTAAAGTGTTATCTATTTGCAGTAAATGAAGTCTGAACACTTGAAACTTGACAGCTTTTGCTGTGCATGTGCCATACTTTATCAAGGTGCAAAAACAGCATCAATATGCATAATTTAGTAAAGTATGTGCAATCCTGTTGAATATAAATTCTCTATCGTGGTACAAAACTGTGGAATTTATGGCAAAATGTCTTACAATAAAAAGATATTGTCAAAGAAAGAGTGTAGAAAGTGAAAAGGTATAGCTCTGATAGTTGATAGGCCATTAGTTCATTGCTATGAAATGAGCAGGGTGGTCTATTTGAAGACATTTCCTAGTGTTTTAGAAGAAACTTTTTCTCACACAGCCCAAACAAAGTAGAGTGATATCATTCCTGTTTGATGTTTAGATATTATGTTATTCCTGAATTCAGACATCTGCAGTCCTTGCATTTATAGTTTTGTTGACATGCTGTACATTGCCATATAGAAGACCTGGGCTTAATTCCTGGTTCCAGCTTCTTTTCATATGGTAGGAAGTGCCTGGAGTTGCCGCAAAAGTAGCATTCATGGGCCTTAGTGAGAGAAAATTCTAGTCCTTTGTGCAGGAGCAACACCCATGGATAGAATACAAGATGAATGTATACTAATTTCCAAAGAGACCCAAAGTCTGTTTCTCTTTCCTAAGCTTTGCTGCAATAACTGGGTTATAGAGGGAAGAGAATGAGGCCTACTTGAAGAAAACCTCTGGAGTTTTATAAATAAAGGTCCATGGTGTCCCTCTATATAATAACATAAGAACATGCCATACTGGGTCAGACCAAGGGTCTATCAAGCCCAGTATCCTGTTTCCAACAGTGGCCAATCCAAGTCACAAGTACCTGGCAAGTACCCAAGCATTAGATAGATCACAAGCTACTGATGCTTATTAATTACTGTAATAGCAATTTATGGATTAATGGATGGAGTGAGTGGAGTTGAGGCAAGTTCTGAATGGTCTGGAGTCTCAAACTTAAAGAAAGTTGAGTCTGGCAAATAAGTATGTGACCTGGCCTTGCCTGTCACAAATAGCTTTTCCCTGTTTCATCTGAGAGGTTTTTGCATTTCTGGAGTCCTCCCCCTGCTTTAGCCCCACCTTTTTGTGGGATGTGGCTCAGGGGGTGTACTTTGTCTCTTGAACTTGCTCAGAGTCAGAGGTTTGGGACATACAATTGTAAAGTGCACAAGGTCTTTCTGCATCCCTGGCACACTGATCCAGAAGGGTCTTTCAGCTTTATGAGGACTGATCAAGTTGGAAGGCCTTTGCCTCTTGCTAAGAGGACAGACAATAGGCTCTTTGCTTCATAGTGGACTGACGCAGGAGTTGCTGGAGAATTAAATAATGAAATATTTTAAGAAGAGAAGAATTTTGGAAGTTTGAGGTTTGCAGATTTTGTTTTATATTTTTGGATTTTAGATCAGTTACTGAAAGAAGGGCACTCCCCCTTAATCTTGAAGAGCTGTATCTTAGAGGTTTCCTTGCTTCTATGCCCAGAAAACAGCATAGGAGAAGACCTGTGTATCATTGATGTATTCTGGGAGAAGCTTTGAAGTTATCTGTTCTATTACAAAATGATTTTTCATTATAACCCAGAACCTGGTGAATGCAGTTGTTTTAGAAGATTACCCTTCCCTCCAGTACAAAGGTATTTTTTAGGTGTACATTGGTTCAGTTAAAATGAGTGTAACAACTTGTGGATGCACCATGTATAAAGAGACTCTTATGTTTATTCTGATTTTTCTGATGTTATTTTTTATTTTTATAATTTTGGCCTGATTCATTCTTTTCAAACTACTTAAAGTCTGATCCAGGCCAAAATAATGAGTTTACTTACATTTTTATTTGAATACCATCCTTCATGAGTCTGTGATTTTTTACAAGCTACATCCTCTAGAAGACCTTCTCTTCTGTGAGCATATGGGCTAGTTGAGCCAGTTGGGTTACGAGTTAAGGACAGAGACTTTGATACTCACCTTAGCACCAGGGGATCAGCAGTTTAGCCCCTGCGGATACTGGGGTTCACCTGCTCAATGAAAAAAATGACTGGCAGAAGTTCTGAACAAGGATTGGTCCCTTCTTGACAATACAGTAAATAAATTAATATTAACTTCCTATAGTAATACTGGCAGATTTATAAATATTTCACTGGAAGTGGAAGGAGGAGGTAAATCTCAATCCTCTTCCTGGCTCTGCTTACAGAGTTTGTGCGGGGAAAGGGATATGGCTTTTGAGCTTCTAGGAGGTTTGGGAGAGGAGATGTTAGCCAGGCTTATTCTAGAATCAGGTGGCTTGATGGGAGGGAAGGGGAGGGCTGTCCTTTGCTAGGTTGATGGGAAGGGGTTTCCAGGAGGTTGTCAGTTCTGACCAGTTTATTTTCATTGGGCAGATAGAAGGGGTAATTGCAGGGAGCAGGCTGACCCTACTAATAGTAAGAGGGTGAATGAGAGAACACGTAGCTGGTAAGGATTGGTTTAAAGCCTGACATGACTAAGTTTTAGTGGTGGAACTCAGTCAAAATAAATCTTAATTTTGAGTAGGTAGATTTACTACTATAACTATTATTATTGTTTTCATAGAAATGAAATGTCGGCAGAAAAGGACCAAATGGTCCATCCGGTCTGCCCAGCAAGCTTAAGTTAATAACTGCCACTCTGTGCATATTACTCCCATATTTCTCTTAAGAATAGTAGCTGTTGCTCTCTGCAGTTTTCCCCAAACTTTATGATACCCATAAAATTTCAGCTAATAACATTTTTTTTACTGGGTGATGATCTTTCTTGAAAATGCAGTCAATGTTGTTTAATGTGCTTTGCTTATGGGCTTGGCCATAGTGGCAATCCTGGGGATTCTGCAGGTTGAGCCCTTGGGTTCCCGGACCGCCTGGGCTTAGGTGTGCCTCAGGGGATCTCCTGGTGAGGTAGCGGAGAGGTGTGCCCACCAAGAGCAAGGGTGCACGGCTAATGGAGAACAGTTGAGCTAGACCAGAACAGAGTATACCAGAGACCACTGGAAGGGACAGGAACTGAAGGTTCTCCGGGCAGTGCCATTGATGCCCAGGTCGATTCCATCGATGCCATCATCGATTCCATTGATGCCCAGGTCGATTCCATTGGTGGCGTCAATGCCTGGGTCGATTCCATCAATGCCATCGATGCCTAGGACACTTCCATCGATGTCATCATCAATTCCATCAGTGCCATTGATGCCCAGGTCGATTCCATCGATGCCATCATCGATTCCATTGATGCCCAGGTCGATTCCATTGGTGGCATCAATGCTCAGGTCGATGCCATCGATGCCAATGTTGATTCCATCGATGCCAATGTCGATTCCATTGGTGGCATTGATGCCAATGCCGATTCCATCGATGACATTGATGCCAATGTTGATGCCATTTGTGCACATGTCGGTGCCTTTGATGCCCATGCTGGTACCATTGATGCCATCAACGCCATTGGTGCCCAAGTCAATCCCATCGATGCTGTTGACGCCCATGGCCATGCCGTCGATGCCCGATGCTATTGGTGCCCGCCTCCATACATCGATGTCGTCGACGCCCACGTTGTTTCCATCAATGTCTTCAATGTTCCTATCGATTCGGTCATCGACTCCATCGATGCCAGCATCATTTTTTCCAATGCCAACGATGTTTTTCTATGCCAGCATCATTTTTTCCAATGCCAACGATGTTTTTCGATTTCTTAATGCCACATCGTTTCCATAGATACCTACACCGATGCCATCCGTGCTTTCGTCACTGTTATCCTTGCTCTGCCCAGGTCATCGACGTTTTTCATATATATATTTTTGACGATGCCCTCGAGGCCGCTTCGGCTACCATCGACACCGTCAATACCGACATACCACCTCCACATAATGCCCTCACCTAAACACAGAGCTCCATGCTTTGGGTTCTTATTAAAGCCCCATATTAGCCTATGACACTACATAGTGCCAGGAGCAGTGAGGCATGCTGACAGTCCATCAACATTCGCCATCCAAGACAGCGAGGGCATCTACTTCGGCGCTGGGGAAAGACCGGGCTGAGCACCGTGGCACTCATTGTCACTGGCACGGTGACCGTCCACCACCGAAGCCATCCAGCACATCGGTGCTATTCTTCTCGGTGCTGGAGAATGCCCGGGCCGAGCAACATCACCACTGCCATCACCACTGTTCCGCACAGTGATGGCAGTCCTTGGTGCTCCAGAAACACCGGAATGAGTTCCGAAGAATTCTGCACTGGCGTCATGACACATCGAGCCGCTGCAATGAGGGCTGGGTTCACGAGTCATAATGGCTCCCCTGTACCCGAGCTGGGTTCATGAGTCATAATGGCTTCCCTGTACCCGAGGCGTTCCCCACCGACACCGGTGCGGGGTTCTGTACCTCCACAAATTAATGTGGTAGCGAAAGACACGCTCAGCCTGGACTCCTCTGTACCTGCGCCGCCATACAAGGTTACAGAGTTGAGTTGGACATCTACATCCACCAGGCTATCCCTCGATGACTCCTGAAATCCACGGAACCATCCATCTTCGCCGGCTCGTCCTTCTACAATCCACGACGGATGGTAAGTACTCTATTTTAATCCCACTTCAGTGACAATCCCATTGAGACCTGTCCACTAAACCAAGCCATATAGTTCAATAGTTTCTAGGTCGTCTGTCCTTCCAAGAGCCGTATTGGTGTCACATATTGCTATTGCAGCTATGTTGGACACAATACCAAGAGAACCTCTCTACCAATCATTTGGGATTGCATCAGGACATCCTCCCGTTGTTAGCAATGGGACTCTGTACTGATTAATACTCTGGTTTCTGTTTCCTAATTAAGGACCGAAATTCCAGATGCATTCGCTGATTTGCTAAACACGAGATTCAGCAAACACTGTCTCAACTGCAAGTCCACATCGATACCTGGCGACAGGTCTCGTCGTTTTCTTGTGTAGCACACACAAATGCGGGTACGACTTTTACCGCTCACGCTCCCGTGGGAGATTACATGATATCCTGATTACGTCAGCCTCACCAGTTGGACACCTCCTGGTCTCTCAACTTGCCGGATATCAGAGCGGCCACCCCACTTTGTACCAAGTTCAGGGTATAGTCCCCCGAAAGCTTCAAAGAGCAGGGGTGAGTGGGTGGTGGAGTTTTAATCTCACTATTCTTTCTTTCAACAGAAAGTAGTCACTCTCTACCCATCCTGGACCTCAGAAATATCAACTTTCTTCAGAATGTGCAGGTAAAATGGTATCTCTCGTCACCATGCTTCCGTACCGCAGTAAGTAGGTTGCCTCTCTCTTCTATTTTTTCTGGGTGCTTCATGGTGACTCAACAATATTACAATCCCAAGCTCTGCCAGTTGCACCAGCTTTGGCAACTGGGGTATTTCATTAAATCACTATCGGTGACTGCTGTTTCTCTACGGAGTACAACATCATTCACGCATTTCCTTGCAGGGACAGCTGCATAACCACAGTCAATCCAAGCAAGGAGTTCTAACTTCTTCATGACTCACTATAAATCTACTACCTGGGATTGCTGTCACAGCCATAAATCCCTTATAGAACTCTTCTGGACACCACAGTCACAACGACCTTCCTGTCCAGCAACCATGCAGACATTCTAACAAATTCCTTTATGTCCTTGAGCGCATATTCCATAACTTCAGCCCCTCAATTATTTCATTGTCGGGCCATGGGGTTTTCTCACTATGCACTTTCCTCATAGATCCAAAATTGCTATGGGCTAGGTTCAGTGAAATTTTATTATCAGTGGGTCTAAGCTGTTCAACCGCTTTCGTCCCTCATCCATATTGCAGATCTAGAATCAAAACCAGGTCTGCTCCTGCTAATGGTCGCATTTCCTCAGGGTTGTAAAATTTGACCTAACATCTTCTCAACCCAATATGCGTCTATTCCGCTCCAGGCCCAGTTTCACATGAACTTCCTGGAGCTTGTAGCCATGAGTTATGCCCTTATGCCTTCCAATACTGCCTCTGCAACAAATCTTTGTGCATACAGACAGACAGCATAGGGACAATGTGCTTTTCCAACACACAAGCATGCATAACCTCTTAGCTGCTCTGCTAGGAAGCTCCGCAGCTCTACCCTTGGCCCTTGCTCGCTCCATGCATCCTCGGGCCACTTATCTAACAGATTTACTGAACGCTCTAACAGACCTTCTTCATATAGGTTTCCATCCTCTTGAATAGTCTCGGACTACATGTGTAGCGAGAGAAATCTTCTAGCGTCGAGGTCAACCTAACTTGCCCTCTGCGTCCGCATCGAACCATACGATGCACAGATTCTCCTCCCTACACATGTTTCCAATGCATTCCCATAGGCGCCTTTGTTCCATCAAGGCCCTCTTATATGTGTCTCTTCTGCTGCCTCTCATAGCCAGCACTCTTTTAATGCTGAAAAGGGATGGGGTTCACTGTTCCTCAGACCCTCGTCCTGGCCGAGACCAGTATGCTTCCCATACGTCTCTGTCTATCACACCAGTAACCAATTCGCCTTCTCACAAGTCAGTCTCATATCATAGACTTACTGATGTTCTAAGGTTACTGGTAGCATCACGAAAACCCTTCCACACCCAAATCCTACCATTCAAAATGGCATGATTTACCACATGACGCTTACAAAAGGGTGTTACCCTTTTTCTTTTTTCTATACCACTCTTTTTTCATACTCCCTTGGATTCTGCTCCCCAGACATCCTTCACATGGGTACACCTCGGTTCCAATTGATGTACCACTTGGGAGTGGGGATACCCGATTAACGGTTAACCCCTACTGAGTCATCTTACCATGGATTATCCACTGATCAAGCCGCCTCTGTTTTCACTAGTCACGGAATGGGACATGTAATTCGTGCTTACAAGACTCATACGTTCTCCGTTCGAGCCTTTCTGTTCCTCTCTCTTAACAGTCTGCCATGGGGAACTCTTTCCCTCATAGACATCACTTCTACCAACAGGGTCAGTGAGTTACACACCTTGTTACATACTCACCTGACCCTGCGTTCCTCAGTGACTGAGTGGTTTTATGTTTTCAACTTCATATCCTTCTTAAGGTAGTCGTTGCTTCTCACCTTACTCAGAATATACTCTGCCCACTTTCCCAACACCTCTCTCTCACCAAAGCGAGAGGGTTTTTCCACTCCTTCGACTGTAATTGTGCACTTGCATTCTATCTAGACCGCACTACACTCCATGTAATTCCACCTAACTCATTCCTTCTGTGGCAAGAGCCAATCTGCGAGTTCCAGTGGGCAAACAGACCTATTCCTCCTAATTGACGGTCTATATCTCTTTTTCCTACCAACAAGCAGGCATTTCACTACAACACTGTGGGGTAGATTTTCAAATAGCGCGAATTGGCCTACTTTTGCTGGCGCATCAGGCGCAAGCAAAAGTAAGCTGGATTTTAGTAGATACGCGCGGAGCCGCGCGTATCTGCTAAAAACCTGGATCGGCGCGCGCAAGGCTATTGATTTTGTATAGCCGGCGCGCGCCGAGCCGCGCAGCCTACCCCCGTTCCCTCCGAGGCCGCTCCGAAATTGGAGCGGCCTCGGAGGGAACTTCCTTTTGCCCTCCCCTCACCTTCCCCTCCCTTCCCCTACCTAACCCACCCACCCGGCCCTGTCTAAGCCCCCCCCTTACCTTTGTCGGGGGATTTACGCCTCCCGGAGGGAGGCGTAAATCCCCACGCACCAGCGGGCCTCTAGCGCGCCGGGACGCGACCTGGGGGCGGGTACGGAGGGCGTGGCCACGCCCCTGGACCGCCCCGGGCCGTAGCCACGCCCCCGTACCGCCCCCAAAATGCTGCCGACACGCCCCGAAAACGCCGCTGCGCTCGGTCCCGCCCCCGACACGCCCCCGACACGCCCCCTCCGAAAACCCCGGGACTTACGCGAGTCCCGGGGCTCTGCGCGCGCCGGTAGGCCTATGTAAAATAGGCTCACCGGCGCGCAGGGCCCTGCTCGCCTAAATCCGCCCGGATTTGGGCGGATTTAGGCGAGCAGGGCTCTGAAAATCCGCCCCTGTGTGTAACCACACTCTGTTGTGTCCGTCCCAGCCTCCATAGCTTACCTTCGGCCGGTGCTGCTTGTACATATTTATCAGGCTGCGACCTGGAGCTCTCTCCATACCTTCGCAGCCATTATTGCTTAGATACAACTAGCCGGCATGCTCCATGTTTGGCCAGTCCGTCTACTCCTATGCTTTTCTGTTTAACTATCCAACATCCTTCCACCAACCTGTTAAGGTTTTCAGGGTGCCCTCAGTTCCAAATTCCACCCCCGTCATTGCGCCTTTTGCGTGTCTTGGGTGCATTTGGTGCACTGTCGGGCATCCTCAGCTCGGTACACACCCATATGTGAGGACTACCATCCTGCTTGTCCTGTGAGAAAGCAAATGTTGCTTACCTGTAACAGGTGTTCTCACAGGACAGCAGGATGTTAGTCCTCACGAAACCCACCCGCCTCCCCGCGGAGTTGGGTCTGTATACGTTTTTACTTTTATTTTAGTTTCGCTTGCGCTTTTTGCTATAAGACGAGACTGAGGGAGACACCTGTGGTCACAGGGATAATTGCAGGCTGAGCATGCTCAGTGCACTCAGTGTGCTAGTGTCAGTCAAAGCTTTATAGAAACTTTGACAGAAAAGTTTTCCTTACAGGGCTCCATCCTGTGATGTCACCCATATGTGAGGACTAACATCCTGCTGTCCTGTGAGAACACCTGTTACAGGTAAGCACCATTTGCTTTCCATTGAAAGAAATCTGACTCTTGTACATTGAAACCTTGGAGATATATAAAGTCTCTATTCTATCTCCCCTATCCTGCCTTTCCTTTAGGGTCTACATATTTAAATCTTTAATTCTGTCCTCATATGCTTTAGCATGAAGACCACTAACCATTTAGAGTCTGGACCGACTCCAACTGGTTGATATACTTTTGAAGATGCGGTCCTCAAAATTGTACTCAGTATTCCAAATGAGGTCTCATCAGGGAACTATAGTGGCACAATATGACCTTCTTTTTTCTTCTGACCCTTCCTCTCCCTATGGAGCATCCTTCTGATTTTTGCCATCACCTTAGCCACCTGTTTGGCTACGTTTAGATAATCAGATATGATCACCTGTAGATCCCACTCCTCTTTCATGCTTAGTAGAATTTCACCCCCTAACTGGACCACTCTCTTGGGTTTTTGCAACCCAATTACATTTTAGCATTAAAGCTTAGTGTTGCACTGGAGGTGGACCCTTGGCCTGGCGCAGGACTGGTACAGCCCTCAGGGAGGTCCCAGAGGGTGCCTGCCGCCAGGAGGCAGAGCACACAAGGAGACAGAGGCAAGCTGGAGCTTCACCAGTAACAGTCCGGGGATTCTGCAGGTTGAGCCCTTGGGTTCCCGGACCGCCTGGGCTTAGGTGTGCCTCAGGGGATCTCCTGGAGAGGTAGCGGAGAGGTGTGCCCACCAAGAGCAAGGGTGCGCGGCTAATGGAGAACAATTGAGCTAGACCGGAACAGAGTGTACCAGAGACCACTGGAAGGGACAGGAACTGAAGGTCCTCCGGGCAGGACAGGCAGCACCTAGGCCGCGGGCAGCATCAGAGCAGGCAGTCCTGGTGGTCACAGAAGAAGCAAAGAGAGTGTCCGAGTGAAGCACATGGGTGAAAGCCAGGGATCAGTCCGAGCGTGGTGAGTGGCAAGCAAAGGTCAGTTCCAGGTATCAGTCCGTGCGTGGTCAGTGGCAAGCTGAGGTCAATACCATGTATCAGAACAAAAGTGGTCCGAGACAAGCCGAGGTCAGTACCGTGAATCCCTCCGAGAAGGTTCAACCTGGGAAGCGGAGCAGGAATCAGCAACAGACACTGGCACACAGGGAGGACCACGGGAACACAGATGCAGGAACACTGGAACAAGCACAGGAACGCAGGATCTCTGGAACAAGGACAGGAATGCAGGATCTCTGGAAGAAGCACAGGATCAAGGAAGCAGGAACACAGGTCAGCAACTAGCTTCTCATGAATGAGACGACCCGTTTGCTAAGGCAAGGAACTGGAGCCTGAGCCCTGCCTTTTATGCAGGGCTCAGGTGACATCATCGTCGCACGCTGGGAGGAGTTTCCCGTGCTTGGCCCTTTAAAGGGCTGGGTGATCTACGCGCGCCCGCCTAGGGGTGGACCCGACGCCGGACCCCGAAGTAATGAGCTGCATAAAGTGGAAGGCCCTGAAGGGCCTGGGGATGCCATGGGACGCTGCAGACACAAGGGGCTGGCTGCGGCTGCGAGGGAGGATGGCCTGGGCCTTGCGGAGGGGAGCCCGAGGAAACCAGGCCCGGCCATGGCACCAGCACGGCCGATACGTGTAACACTTAGCTGTCAGAAACTAGATCTCCTGCTTCACTAGATCTCTCATCAAATTTTCTACCCCTTCCTGACTGTTTACCCTGTTGTAGTAGTTCATATCATTCTCAAAAAGATAAACTTTTTCAGACAATCCTTCTGCAATGTTGCTTATGAAAATGTTGAAAAGAACTGAACAATGGACTAATCCCTGCAGTATACTACTTGTAATGCCTTTCTCTTCAGAGTGAACGCCATTTACCACTACATTTTATCACTACCTGCTCAACCAGTTGCTAATCGAGTCAGCCACTTTAGAGTCTATACCATGGGTGCTCAATTTATTTACAATTGCCTATGCAAAACTGTTTCAAAAGTCTTACTGAAATCCAAGTACGCTACATCCAGCACTCTCCCCTGATTCAACTCTCTGGTCAACAATTCAAAGAAATCAATCAGATTCATCTGACAAAGACCTACCTCTGGTAAAAACCATATTGCTTCAAATCTTGTAATCTTTGGATTACAGAACTGCACTATTTTCTGTTTTAGCAGCGATTTCATTAATTTACTTACCACAGAAGTCAGACTAACCGGCTTATAGTTCCCAGCCTCATCCTTACTTCCACTTTTGTGAATAGTAACCACATCCACTATTTTCCAGACCTCTGGAACTACTCTCAACATGAAAGAAGCTTTCAAAAGGTCAGCCAGCGTTGCTCCCAGAACTTCTCTAACGACCCGATTTTAAAAAGCTTGCGAGTGTTAGAACCGAGGGATACGCGAATGGCCTGGCCATGACATATCTCTCGGTACAAGCCGAAGAGCCGGATGACAAAAAAGGGATGGGCGATGAGGTCTGGGTGGGGGCAGGGCATGGATGGGCCTGGACAACACCATTAGGCACTGTCCCGCTAAAGCATGCACCGCAACTGGCCAGCCTGTGCAACCTGCTACTGCTCCAGAGAGCAGATAAGTATGAAAAAGAAGCCCTGAAGTTAGGTAACGGGGGTTTAGGTGTCGGCACAGAGAGGGGAAAAGGGAGGCAGGTTAGCTAGGGGGTTTAGGAAGTTTCCTCCCAGTCCACGCCTTTATTATTTATTATTATAAAATGAAGCGCGCATCTCTGAACGGGTACCAGATTTTGTAACATGTGCGTGTCGATGCGCGCATGTTATAAAATTGCCGCGTCCATGTGCACGTGCTGGGAACTGCGCACACATGGACACCCGCACATGGGTTATAAAATTTACCTTTTAGTTTCCTAAATACTTCCACTCCTATAATGTTAACTATGAAAGAGCTATTACATTCGTCAGAATTGCTGGCTGTATATGAGCACAGTTAGCAGATATTAGTTGTAAAAGTAGAAACTAATAAAATATGAACACTGAGCTATCCATTATGATGGGCAATTTCTTCCATAATATTGTAGAAACTTGTATAGCAAGCCACTGATGGTTGATAACAGTATTTTGGATTTTTTCATAAGTCCATGACTTGCAGAATGATTTAACACCAGCTCCGGAGCTGAAATTAAATCTGCTGTGTTAAAAAGTATGCTTTGGGTGCCCAAGGATTTACTGCATCAGGGTTTAATACCTAATAGCCTTATTACATGAAATTTCCATGTGATGACCACCCTCAGTTATGCAGTTGTTTGGGTACGTATTTTGGACGTGCTAACCCCCTTATTGCAACGGGTGTTAGTCTAGCATCCAACCATTTGTTAACCTGTGCACTAGGCTGGGTGCACTTTATTGCATCGGCCCCATAGCTCCTAAATAGACTGGTTTACAACAGTTGTTATTCCGCAAAATTTTAATCTTCTCAAATGTTTACCCTCTGGCACCCTAAATTGCCATCCTGAATTGACCAATCTAGTTTTATACAGATTTAAAAATCCAGAGTATTTTCCATGGTTCCCATTACTGATAATGGGGCTATTTACTAATAACACACAATAATATGCGTTAACACAGTTTACATGGATCATAATTGAGTAATTACAGTATTTGAAATTCAAACTATACTTTTTAGAATATCTGAAAAATGCAAAAGAACTTCTTAGCACACCTCACGTATCTATTTCTTTTCAATTACATATCTCACACACCTGAGCTACAAAAATATTCTTGGTCTGAAGAAGAATCATGCAGTTAACAAAGCCAGTTCTTAGTAATGGTGTATGGCACTATTATAATGTTCTAATTATTTTTGCCTCCTATATGAAGGGAAAAAAAACTTTTAAGTTAAAACATAGATATGTATTATTCTCTGTGGTTCCTCCACAGAGAACAGTATATCTACAGGTTTCGGTGATTGACAATAAAAAATTAATGAAATGGATCGATTACAAAAAATATTTCTGGACACACGCTCCAGTCCGATTTCACCTCTTGCTATTGTTCGTGTATATTGTGCGTCCAGCAAAGTTTTTTTGTAATTGATCCATTACAGGAATTCTTTCTTGATCACTCGTAGCGATTGTACTGAGTGCCTGTAGCGATATGTAAGTGCACAGCCATGTCTTCTGGAACCCCGATATATTTGAGTGCTAGGGACACACAATTTCTCCCTGGTGCATCCCTTTTAAAATACCAGCTCATTTAAATATAGCATTGGGCACCCAGGAGAGGTGACTGTGCGCGCATTAGGAAAACGGGTGCTCAGTACAAGCGCCCATATTACCGCATTTTTTTATTGCATCGGCCTGCATGTGAGGTATCACAAAAGCATTTGACATAGCTCAAAGAAATTTAGGATGATAGTAATAGGAGGAGCATTCATTGACTCTTTTTTAATGCCCTCTTTTCTACCCTGTTTTATGTGCCTTACAGAGCCCTCAACATTGAATATGTTTATTCTTGATTACAAAAAAATGAAGTGCTGGATAAGAATCTGAAAAATTGCCCTACAACCTTAATAAAGTAATATGAAATAAAGAGCTATCATAAATGAATGACCATTATCCAAACAAATCTTTGCTTTGTTATTTGTTCAGAGGCCTCCTTAAACAACTTTACAGGGTCAGTCATCAAAGTGCGTTATGGCATTAACTCCCCTGATGATGCCATAATGCCAGCGATATTTATCACAGCGTGAGGTGTGAATGCAAATTTGGGAAATTTATTCAAAGGGGTGAGATTGGGGAGGGATTTGGATGGGATTAATGAAAATGAGGGGCATTATCGCACTGTAATGCACACTATCACGCACTTTTAATGCCAGAAATAACTATACCTCTCTCTCTCTCATGCAATAATAGCCTGAAGTACAAGTATTGTGGGGTGTGAAAACTTTACCTATGTGAAACGCTAACATAGCACGTGGTGCGGTAATTCTAAAATTATCATAACCATGCCTCTTTTTCTTATCGCAGGCATTATCCAAGCCAAAATTATAGTATTTTGATGAATCTAGGCCTTAGTTTGACCAATTTGAAGGGGATTAGGCTAAATTAATTAATGAAAATAATGTCCATGTATTATCAAATAAAATATTATTATAAATTGTTTTCAAATGGCCTTAGATGCATAGATGAAATCATTAATTTTTCCAGTAAAGCATATGATATTATATGTGTAATAAACTCCCAAAACAATATTCCTTAATTTTACAAATTTTTGATTCAATACAGCACAAAGATGCATACCAACTTGAATACATTTCATTCTCATTAATTTAGCTTAATGTATGCTGTTATATTTGATTACAACTCTAGGCAATATTTGTACATGTAACCCCTTGTTAGGTTGAAGTCTTGTATACAGAGGTCACACAGATCCAGGGCCACACTCATATTCAAACAGAGCCGGTTAGGTTTTCCGTTGTCTGATTATATGTAGCCAGATAACTGTAGGCAAGCATATTCAGTAGGAACTTGTTCAATTGCTGAATATGACCCTCAGCAATTGAAAACCAGAGTTCACTATCCCTCTCTTAATTAATATTAGAAAATTAAATAGATTTGAAGAATGCAGTACTACAGCAATATATAGTGGGCAATTTTATAACAGTCTTGTATGCATACACTTTGAAAATTTGCAGGTGTCCCCAGTATGTACACTAATATGTACATTAAGTTACATGTACTCCTGAGCAGGTGTAAATTTGTGTGTGGAGATTTATGTACATACTTTTGAAAATCTAAAGCATTCATATAAATTCTTTTTCCTGCCCCCAACTCTGCTCCTCAGAACGCTTCTTTCTACGGTTGGTAAAAGTACATTTGAAGAGAGCTTTGCATGGACTTCTACCTGGATTGATTTTTAAGGCATGATTTACATGCATAAAAAAGTGTTTTGAAAAATAAGCTCTTAAAGATCAGTATAGCATATAAATTGATCCAGTTCATATTTACTGATTTATATATATATATATACATTCTAAAATAAAACAATTTACGGTATGAAAAAATAATTCTCTTTTTCCTAATTATATTTTTAATTTGGATTTAAGAAAATAAATACAAGAATACTCTTATATAGAAAAAACTTTTTATAGTATACCATCATAAAAAAAAGCATTATTAAAACAAAAGAAACAGTTTAGACACTATCAAACATTTATCAAGCCCTCTGTAACTTGCAGAATCCAATCTCAGATATGAAAAGAAATTATATTGTTGTAAAGAATGCTTCCACACTGCAATTAATTTAATATAAGATGCTGATCTATAAGTCCCAAACTCCCTCTGGGACGCTTAAGAGATGCTGCTAGATTCTACTTGGGATACTACATTTAGTCTTCAAGAAGACTAGAAGTTATTTCAGCATGATAAAAATAAATTGATTCTCCTCATAAGTAATTAGGCACTTACAAGGGGATTATAAAAAAACCAACCTCCTCTTTTCATAGCAACTTTGGACTCAGAGCCAAAATTCTCTTGCACCTAGCTTGTGTTGTGTAGGAAAAATCCATTCTCTACAAACAAGGAAAGTACTAACCCTTACATTGAAAAAACACTAGAATCAATACTTTATCAGATTCCATTGCCAGTGTCACTAGAAAAGTAGCCTTACTGGAGCTTTCTTCTAATGATGACTCTAACTAAAAATAAGGTGAGCTCCAGTCTATCAACTGTTTGATAGATTCTGCTTGTTGATTTTTTACTTTGACGCTTGGCAACAAGGAGATAACTTTTAGTCAATGATGACATCCCTTTTTCGAGGAAGTCTGTGGTCTTACAATGATAACATCTAAACATCTCCCATGGTGAAATAATAGGGGATTTGGGAATGTTTATCAAACACAGGGGGTCATTTATCAAAGTGCTATATGGCATTTTCACATGCAAAAATCACCTTTAAACGCATGCGAAAATGCCATTAACTCATGCGAAAGCACCATAACGTTTGGTGAGATGCACATGAAAAAAGGGGAGGGAATTTTGGCTGGGCTCATTGTTTTGTGAAGCTGTATTGCATGGCTTTAATATGAATTTTAATTATACCTTTTTCATATGTGTAAAGCTTTGTGATAGGGCTTTATTGTGGTTGTGATGTTTTATTCACATCCTGTTTTAAGTTCCTAGAAAGCCAGCCAAGCTATCAGGGGGGAGAAAGAGCAAGTGCCTGACTATAATGCCTGTACACTAGACAGGTATTTATTTCTCTATGGGAGGCCCACCTAGTCACTTGAGGTGAGGTTTAGGTATTAGTGTAGGGGGTTAGGGGCCACTTTCACATTCAACATGAGACGTACGAACAGAACAGCGCTCTCTTGTGAAGATTTGATGACTTTCGGAGTGAGGAAACTCACCCAAAGATGAGATTTGTGCAGTGTTCTCTCAACCTAGCTTGATGTTACTTAGGTAGGGAGAACATTGCACAAATCTCATCTTTGGGTGAGTTTCCTCACTCTGAAGGTCCCTGAACCCAATAGGAAAACTCCATGAAATGTTTTGTTAGGTTCTCTTATTGTTTTGGATGGGGGGGGGGGAAGAAAGGGCACTTAAAAATAAACCCCAAACCCACCTCAATCCTTTAAATTTAATTATTTCGTATCCCCCACCCTCCCGACTCCCCCCCCCAAAAAAATTTTTTAAGTACCTGGTGGTCCAGCGGGGGTCCTGGGAGCAATTTCCCGCTCTTGGACCGTCGGCTGCCACTAATCAAAATGGCGCTGATGGCCCTTTGCCCTTGCCATGTAACAGGGGCTATCGGTGCCATTGGCCAGCCCCTGTCACATGGTAGGAGCACTGGATGGCCCGAGCCATTTTTAAAGATGGCGCCGGCCGTCCATTGCTCTTACCATGTTACATGGACCGGCCAATGGCACAGATACCCTGTCACATCCTAAGGGCAAAGGGCCAACGGTGCTATTTTGTTTACTGGCAGCTGACAGGGGGGTCGGGAGGGTGGGGGGTGCAAAAGAATTAAATTTAGAGGGTCGGGTGGTTTTTTTTTTTCGGCATGATACAGCCGATTAAAACATGTAAGAACTGCTGGAACAAAGATTTCCCGCAGTTTTTACCTGAACTAGATACCGGAAATGAGTCCGGTACTGATTCACATCCCTACTATCTAGTGTGAGGGCATTATAGCTAGGTGCTCTTTCTCTCTCTCTCTCTCTCTCTCTCTCCCTGATAGCTTGGCTGGCTCCCCAGAAGCTTAAAACTACTAAACATGATCCCCCCCCAGTGGTTGTATGTAGTAAATACAACAATTCTGGCACTTGTCACAAAGTGTGAAAAAGTTATCACAATTTGCACTAAGATAGTGTTTCACATAGGTATTATTGCAATAAACTGCCTATTACCAAAAAAACACACCCCTTTTCCTATTGCATTCCTTATTTAGTGCATTTTGATAAATCCAGGCCACAGATTGTTCTTGTTACTGGTGTTTTCCAATTAATCTACTTTGGCAGGAAGGACTGTATTATCACGTATGAGGAAATATTCTGGGCTTTAATTGTCCACCATTTGGTCTTTGAAAGCCTCACAAGGTCTAATATTTCTAAAGTCATTTTTTGACATCTTTTTAGCTCAGGAAGAAAAAGAGTATACACTCTCCTGACTTATTGAGGCAGGATTGTATGGTGACATGATTTCATGTATTTGCCCATTGAAAATAAGCCTTGACTGCTAATTATGGCAGATGATGGCAGGCTGCAGCAGCATTTATCTTGGACAGTTGTTTAGGAAACCATGATGCAGACTAACTTTCAAGAGCTAATACTCTCTTTGTCTGTTCAGAATTCAAATGAAAAAAAGATGACCTTTACCAGGAAATATAAAGTACACACTGATAGCAAAACAGTACAGATCTCATTTAAAGAAATCTACTAACACATAAAGCATCTGCATGTTGAAAATATATGTCTCAACTAGAACCTGACTGCATAGAACGCCTCTTTTTTATTTTCAGTCATCTACAAACAAATATGTTTTCATTTTAAGTAATGCTTCTGGGAAATTTGAGAGTTTATATAATTTTTTTAAAAATCAGAAAACTGCTTTGGAGCTTCAAGGAGGATATTACATAGAATTGATCTGTTTTCATAGACAATTCTAGTATTTGACATTCGTGAGCTCCATATATGTACATTTCAAATCATCTGGATGCTTTGTTGCTATTTTAAAAAAGCTCTATTGTAACCTGCAGACTCATACAGTTGATACCAATTGATGTTTCCATAACTATAAGCAAGTTTGATCTGTTTTATGAAAACTAGCGATTGCTTTTGGTCACAGGTAGACCATGCCTTCTATATACTGTGGATACAGTAGATTGGCTTCTGTGTTAGTCCACTTGAATGCACAAAAATAAAGGTTAACAAACAAATACAAAGAAAAATATAAGGTGATACTTTTTTTATTGGACTAACTTAATGCATTTCTTGACTAGCTGTTGAGAACTAATTGCTCTCTTCTTCAGATCTGAATTCAAATGGTAATATTTTTTTAAAAAGCACCTATTAGTTATCGAATGCTAGTCAAGAAATGTACTCACCTACAAGTGCATTTACTCTGCAGTTCCTTATTACCTTTCTTCTCTTATCTCTCGCTACACCTCCCCTCCTGAACTCCATTCATCGGGTAAGTTGTGCTTCTCTGTGTCTTTCTTCATCATTGCTGACTCTGCTTTTCACGTCACTGCATTTTATGCCTAGAACAGCCTTCCTGAGTTGGTGTGTCATGTTCCTTCTATGACAATATTCAAATCTCACTTTTTTGAGGTTGCTCCCTTTTAATGACCTTATTCATTGTAACTATTTCTCCATAATGAAAAGTTAGCCTGGGATAGCGTTCTTGGGGCTGGCTGGTATTATGTGCTTTCCAAGCCATGGGCTCATGCACCCTATTTTCCATGCCATTTCTTCTCCCTTCCCCTCTTGCAGGCCCATTGGCATTGAGGTTGAGATGGGGTGAGGAGGAAGGGAATATTTCCTTTGGTCCATGTGTTTTTTTGAACCATGCAGTAGGAACATTGCCTGCAAGTTAGCTCAGAGAGGGGGCAATCAAGGGAATTGGGAGGTGCAGAATGGGGTCTATAAAGGGGGAGGGGAGCATTCTCCCCCCTTCCTTTTACCACCCCAAGGGTTGCTTCCTCGCACCCACTCTTTCTTTCAGCCTTTGTATTGTATTTGTTCATTTATTGACATGATTGTGTTTATTGCAGTGGGGGGTACCCAAGCATTGGATCTTTGTAAAGTCGTGGGAATGGTTCTGTCCCTAGAGGTTGGGGGTATTCAGGTTGATTGGGTGCAATCAACCCGAGTATGGGACACCTTGTTGTCTGTGGCGGGTGCCCTGTTCATGATGCACTATTCTATGCCTTCAGGTTGGGTGATCTGGGAGTAGGATATCCTGCTAAAGCATGACAGATAGACTGGGGCAATCCATGGTGGAGAGTAAAGCAATGGGATGTTACTGTTGCCAGTGTTTGCTCAGGTATATCATGTTGTTAATAAAGCTGAGACCTTTGACCTCCAAATCTTATCTTGTATTCTGTTAACAGTGGTGTTTTGGTGAATGTATGAGAGGATAAGTGCGAAGTAAGGCAGATGGTCCACAATACCCATATTATAAATAAAGTTCCTGAAATCTATTTGTTTTGGTTATATACATTATCTTCACTAGATTGTAAGCATCACTGGGATTTTTTCTTATACATTTAATGTCTGTATAGCACTGCATATATCTCGTGCATTATAGAAAAAAGGAATAGTTACAGTATATATTAAAAGAGATGCACATTTTAATAGTTTGTGTGTTTACTCTAAAAATGGTATTTCTTTCCTGTTTTGATTAACATGTAGTTGCAGACATTATAACTTTTGACCTTGATTCATGAAATATCTGTTTGTTACACTATGCCAAAGTTACTGCCTCAACCAGCTAAAAAAAAAATGGTTTGAAGCATTTGCTAGAGAGTCAGGACATGTAATTCCAAACTTTACCAGAGGCATCTGATTAATAGAGTCATTATTGTTTTATTACTTATGAGTCCTCTGTTAGTGTTACTCCTTTGGCCAATAATACTTAAGGAATGAATAGAAATCACTAGATAACCTAAGTCCAAAAACATGAGCAACACTTTTTTGTGTGTAAAATCTAGACTTGATTTGCTATTTAAATATCCCATTTTGAACTATTTTTGGTTGACTAGAATCTAGTGATGAAGGGTTCAATAATTAATGAACCAGCTACTAGTTTACACAGGTTTTTATTGAGGTGTCAAAGTGATGGAAAGTCCTCTTGCAGTGAACTTTCCTGCTGCCACTCCAGTTTACTGAATCAGCAGATGGAGGGCATGATGCCTGGGGGTATACGTGGAGTGCACATTGTCAGGGATTGATGATATTGGGGATTTACTGCACTGATGCGTTTTCTAGTCCTCAAAGCACAACATTTCAGCAGAGGAGTGAGTCTATTTTGTGATTGCTGCAGTTTATAAGCCATATCTTGAGGAAGATGTTAGTTCTTGTTAATTAAACGTTATATGCTTTATATGTGGACAATAGTCTTCATAGAAAAAGAAAAGAGTTGTTGAAAATTACTGTGATTTCTTATCAGAGCTCATATTTTCTCATAATAAATAACATCAAGTTGGATAGACGATGATTATAATTAATCTCTTCTCTCCCTTACTTATTTAATAGTAATGTAAAATATGTAGGATTTTCTGTACAAAGCTGCAAAGTATAGGAAAGAAAAAAAAAAAAGAGACATCAGCATGGTAAAGAATATACCATAGATGGAGAATGGAGTTAACTCTTTCAATTTAAATTAGAGAATGTTACATTTATTTTCCATTATCTATATACTTATTTGCATATATAAATATATTTCTTATATTTAGGATAGGTTTATTAACTTTTCTCAGAATGCTTTAGAACTTTTATGAATATCTATTTATAATGAAGTATGAAAGCTGAAAAATTATTGTTGTGATTATCTCTGTATATAGTCACCATAAATTCTTAATTCATTAAGTAGTGTTCTATACAAAGAGTCCAGCTAAGAGGATATTATCTCTCTTTATGTTAGAAATGAGAGAGCATGGACAGAAAAATGCTTGCACTTTGTCAAAAAGGAGAAAACCAGAACTGATGGATAATATAACTAGCTGGTCTCCAATTACCATATATAGATTAACCATTAGTTTCCAGATGGGAATTGATTCCAGATGATGAGTTTCCTATAGTAATGGGCATCTATATGAGCAGTGTTTCCTTGCAGCAGAATTAACTCGCTCATTCATAAGGAATCTAGTGAAGTAAATTAGAATCAGATATAGGCTACCAATGACCAAACAAAATCTTTCTGCTACTTCTTACTGATGAGAAACTGAAAATCTCAAAGTTATGGCTGCATAAAGTGTTGAAGGCATTTGGGTTCAACTAACATGTTTTTACATTACAGGAAGTCCTCAACTTAAGGTGTTTCAAGTTATACTGATTCAGTTACCCAGGGATTATTGGCAAGCCTTGGGGGGGTCAGGAGGCCCCCCCAAGCTGGCCAGAAGTCCCTGGGGGTCCAGCGGGGGTCCGGGAGTGATCTCCTGCACTCGTGCCGTTGGATGCCAGGAATTAAAATGGCGCCGATAGCCTTTGCCCATACTATGTCACAGGGGCTACCGGCGCCATTGGTCAGCCCCTGTCACATGGTATGAGCACAAGATGGTGCCGATGGCCATGTGACAGGGGCTGACCAATGGCGCCGGTAGCCCCTGTGACATAGTAGTTCAGAGGCTATTCGGCACCATTTTGAGCACGGCTGGCAGTGGCACACCGGGCACGGAGGGACAAATGGAACCCGGAATCCCGCTGGACCCCCAGGGATGTTAGTAAGTCTTCGGGAGGGATCGGGATGGGGACAGGGTGGTTGTATTATAGTTAATCTTAATGTTTGGGGTGGTTTTTAATTTAAAAAAAAAATGTGCCCCTCTCCCCACACAAACCCGAAAAACGAATTTTCCCCGAAGTTCGGGGAAAATTCTTTTCGGATTTCGGGGCCCCCGAACCACGACGAATTAGGCAATTTTGTTGCAATTGCCTAATTCGTGATAAACATCTATACATGGGTAGAGCCCAATGGAGCCTGAGGTTGCAATGGTTCAAGGCCACTCAGAGCCTCCAAGATTGCATCTGAGTCATCTAGTCTCTCTGAGACTCATTGTCCTGGTGGCGGGTACTTTCAGATCTGGAAAGGTGGATCTTTTTTTGAAGTTCCCCTACCCAAATTGCCCTAACCAGGGATGCATCTACCCTGGGGTGGGGAGCTCCTGTAGATGGATTCAGCACCTAGGGTCTCTGATTCGCTCAGGAACGCTCTTGTCAAATCAACTTTCTGGAGCTTTGGGCCACCAGGTACTTGCTATGGGCTTTCAGAGATTGGCTGTCCAACAAAGTTTTCCTGATCTAAACTGACAACCAGGTAGTCATGTGGTATGTCATCAATCACGGAGGCATGGGATTGTATGTCCTGTGTCAGGGAGCAGTCCAGTTCTGGTTATGGGCCCTGTCCCATGGGATGGTACTCAGGGCCATGTACCTGGATGGGATGGAGAACATGGTACCGACAGGCTGAGTTGAGCCTTAAGACCCCACGAGTGATCCCTGGACCAGAGGGTAGTGAATTGGATATTCAGCCACTGGAGGAGCCCAGATGTAGATCTGTTCGCATCTCTTTGCAACAGAAAGATGCCTCAGTTCTGCTCCCTGTACAGGTCAGACTGCAAAGCAACCTTGATTGCCCTTGCCCGTCATTGGGGCAAGGGTCTTCTGTACGCATAACCTCTGATTCCCTTAGTGGTGAAGACTCTCTTGAAGCTTCACGCGAACAAGGGGACTATGATTCTCCTTGGCTGAGACAGGTCTGGTTTCCTCTCCTACGGGAGTTGTCCATCCAGAGACCAATCAAATCTCATAACGCATGATCGAGGCAGGTTGCGGCATCCCAACCCCCAGGCCCTGACACTCACAACCTGGATGTTGAGAGGTTAATCCTGCAACCGCTCAATCTCTCAGAGATGTGTCTCAGGTCCTGCTGGCTTCTAGAATGGTTTACACTAAAATGTCCTATGGATTAAAGTGGAGGAGGTTTCCCATGTGTTGTGAGCAGAAGGCCTTAGATCCGTTCTCCTGCTCCGCACAAAAACTGCTTGATTACCTTCTACACCTATCGGAAGTTGGCTTAAAAACCAATTCCGTTAGAGTCCATCACAGTGCAATTGGTGCATATCACCAAGGTGTAGATGGTACGCCCATATGTATACGGCTTGTAGTTGTTCAATTCATGCAGGGTATGCTTCAATTGAATCCTACCCTAAGGCCTCCCACTGTGACTTGGGACCTCAACGTAGTGTTAGCTCAGCTGATGAAAGCTCCTTTTGAGCAACTGCACACCTGGGACCTGAAGTACCTGACTTGGAAGGTCATATTTTTGGTGGAGGTCACCTCATTGCGCAGTATCAGCGAGCTCCAGGCCTTAGTGACTTATCCAACTTACACTAAGTTATACTTATACTACATGTCACAAGGCTGTGACGTGGAGTTCTCTTTACACATTCACATGTCATTATTGTCTGGATAGGGATGGCTGACACAATAGTAGTTTCAGCCAGTTTGCCCTTCGGAACTTGTTTGAGGTGTAGAACCCAACTCTCCCTACCTAGGGCCCGTTGATGGGTTCAGGCTTTCTCCCCCATCTGTCACCAACAGCACTGTGGTTGTGTTGATTGGCACTTGGTTGGATATCTGTTGGTCCCCTTTTGTGTTGGGAAGCAGCCTGTAGCTAGGGATTCACCCATGTGTGAGGACTACCATCCTGCTTGTCCTAGGAGAAAGCAGAGTTGCTTACCTGTAACAGGCGTTCTTCTAGGATAGCAGGATGTTAGTCCTCACAAAACCCACCTGCCTCCCCTGAGAGTTGGTTTCTCCATATATTAGCTATTTCATGGACTGAGGGACTCTGCCTTGGGGCCAGGGTGATAACTATAGCTGCACATTCTCACTAGGGCATGTTTGAAAGTTCTAGAATCTTTGTGATCAAAGTTCCTTGCCGGGCTCCATCCGATGATGTCACCCATGTGTAAGACTAACATCCTGCTGCCCTAGGAGAACACCTGTTACTGGTAAGCAATTCTGTTAATCACATGCTGTTATGATCAGGGGTGTGGACCCTTGGTCCGGCGATGTCTGATTAGGCCACCGCTGGTAGGCGAGGCTGATCCTCGGGATTGCAGGTAGGACGGAAGAAGATCTGGATGCAGGCGCCTCCTGCTGGTCATGTAATCCAGATGCTGGCGCCTCCAGCAGGTCGAAGAGCCAACCCCGAGGATCCCTCAGAAGTCCAGTCCACAAGTCGAGAGCCAGAGAGGTCCACAGCCAGTCCAGGGGTTGAGAGCCAGAAATGTCCACAGCCAGTCCAGGGATCGAGAGCCAGACATGTCCACAGCCAGTCCAGGGGTCGAGAGCCAGAGATGTCCGCAGCCAGTCCAGGGATCGAGAGCCAGAAATGTCCACAGCCAGTCCAGGGGTCGAGAGCCAGAGATGTCCGCAGCCAGTCCAGGGATCGAGAGCCAGAGAGTATCGTCGCCAAGCCAGGGATCGAAAACCAGGAGAAACGTCAGCCGGTCCAGGAATCAAACACAGGGAAGCCAAACAGGAACCAGGAACAGAACAAACTCAGGAGCCAAGAAGTCAAGGCAAGGTCTGAGGGTACAGACCTTGCTTAAATAGTCTCCAGCCAATTAGAGTGCAGCAGGAAGGAACCAGCTCACATCCTGTGAGTGTTCCTTTAATTCAGGGTCAGAGCCGCCTGCGTGGCCCTAGCAAAAGTCAGGGGGCGGAGCTTAGCCGCACGGGGAGAAACGCCGTGGCCATCTTGGAACGGCAGCGGCTGCTGCCGCTGAGGGAACACATGAGGTCCGCCTCAGTGCCGACGGTCCGTCCGGCCCCTGGGGACAGTGGTAAGTCCCGGTTGCGGCTTGCCGCGGCTAATATTCATAACAGTACCCCGTCCTTTAGGCCTCCCCCTAGAAGGCTTGGGTTTTTCCGGGTGGCTGTTATGAAAATTCTTGAGAAGATCCTTGTCCAGGATATTAGTAGCAGGTTCCCAGGAGTTCTCCTCAGGCCCAAATCCTTCCCACGCCAGGAGATACTCCCATCTACGGCCTCGTCTCCGAACATCGAGGACCTCTCGGACTTGATACGTCGTGTCTTCCTCCAGCCGAACGTGTGGTGACACAGAAACCTTCCGAGATGGCCATTTGAGGAGCAACGGTTTCAACAGGGATACATGAAAAACCTGTTTAGTCACAGGAAAAGGACCGATATACCAAGGAGCCAATCTCATAGAGGGAACCCTCAAATGAATGTTCCTGGTGCTCAGCCACACCTTATCACCTTATCACCCGGATGAAATTGAGGTGCAGGTCTCCAATGTCCATCCGCAATCTTCTTAGCCGTTAGAGCTGCTTTACAGAGCAACGGTTTCAACAGGGATACATGAAAAACCTTGTGAATGCGAAGGGAGGTAGGTAAGCGTAGTTGGTAAGTTACAGGACCTATCTGTTTAGTCACAGGAAAAGGACCGATATACCAAGGAGCCAATCTCATAGAGGGAACCCTCAAACGAATGTTCCTGGTGCTCAGCCACACCTTATCACCCGGATGAAATTGAGGTGCAGGTCTCCGATGTCCATCCGCAATCTTCTTAGCCGTTAGAGCTGCTTTACAGAGCATGCGTCGAGTGTGCACCCATAACTGCTTGAACTGTGTGGCAGTGAGTTGAGCTGCCGGAGAGGGCACCGCCAGGGGTAGAGGCACCGGTGGTGTAGGTTGATAGCCAAAAACAACTTGAAACGGGGAGGATCCGGTCGATGTACATGTGTGTTAGTTATGGGAAACTCCGCCCATAGCAACAACGCCGCCCAGTCATCCTGTCGAGTATTAATATAAGACCGTAGGAACTGTTTGAGAGTACGATTGGTTCGTTCTACTTGACCATTGGCTTGCGGATGGAAGGCGGTAGTGAAATCTAATGCAATGTGAAATTTGGCACAAAGATTCCACCAGTATCGGGCGGTGAATTGTGAACCTCGATCGGAAGTAATGTGCAGAGGTAGGCCATGAAGCCGGAATATATGTGACATAAATAGTTGAGCCAAACGAGGAGCAGAGGGGAGGGCGGGCAGGGGTGTAAAATGAGCCATTTTTGAGAAACGATCAATCACCACCCAGATAACTGTGTGTCCTTCAGAAGCAGGTAAATCAACCACAAAGTCGGTGGAGATATGAGTCCAAGGTTTGGTCGGTGCCGGCAATGGTTGTAGTCGTCCCCACGGCCTCCCCACCAGATTCTTATGTTGGGCACAAACGGGACAGGAGTCTACGTACGCACGAATGTCTTTGCACATCCCTGGCCACCAGTAGAATCGTTGAAGGAGGTCCTGTGTTCTCTTACATCCAGGATGTCCAGCGAATTGGGAATCATGTCCCCATTTCAGTACCCTGTTGCGGAGTCTGCTGGGAACCACGGTTTTCCCCTTCGGAACAGAGACGGTAGCTGCAAGGATGATACGGGCTGGATTGATGATATTCTGCAAAGTCTCTTCTTCATCCTCGCAGACAAAGGACGGGATAGTGCATCCGCCTTGATATTCTTACTTGCTGGTTGATACCGGAGTTCAAAATCAAAACGTGAAAAAAATAATGCCCAGCGAGCTTGCAGCAGGTTAAGACGTTGAGCTTGTTGTAGGTAAATCAGATTCTTGTGATCTGTAAAGATAGTGATTCTGTGCTGGGCCCCCTCCAGCCATTGATGCCATTCTTCCAATGCGAGTTTAATGGCCAATAATTCTTTGTCGCCAATAGCATAGTTGCGCTCAGCAGAAGAAAATTTTCTTGAAAAATATGAACAGGGATGAGACGTACCTTTATCATCATTCTGACTTAATATTGCTCCTACTCCCTCGGTGGATGCATCGACTTCAACAGTAAATGGGCGACTTGGGTCAAGATGGCGGAGACAGGGCTGTTGTAAAAATGAGTCCTTAAGAGCCTGAAATGCTTCCTGTGCGGCTGTGGACCAACTGGTGATATTAGCTCCTTTACGTGTAAGCGCGGTGAGTGGTGCAGATAATTTGGAAAAGTCCTTAATGAAATGACGGTAGTAATTGGCAAAACCAAGAAATCTCTGCAAAGCCTTTAGACCCTTCGGTTGTGACCACTCTTGTATGCTTTTTATTTTTGTTGGGTCCATTTGGAAACCTCGTTTAGAAATAATGTAACCCAGGAATGGCAAAGACTGTTTCAAAAACGCATTTTTCCAGTTTAGCATACAATCGATGGTCCCTGAGTCGTTGTAATACTTGTAGCACATGTTGGCGATGAGTTAGTAGGTCCTTAGAAAAAATCAGAATGTCATCAAGATATACCACAACACAGGTATATAACAGGTCTCTAAAGATTTCATTAATAAAATTTTGAAAAACCGCAGGAGCATTAGTTAAACCAAACGGCATTACCAAGTATTCATAGTGTCCATCTCTGGTGTTGAAAGCAGTTTTCCATTCATCCCCTTCTTGAATTCGTACCAAATTGTACGTACCACGGAGATCCAACTTGGAAAAAATTTGCGATCCTTGCAGACGGTCAAATAATTCCGCAGTCAGAGGCAAGGGATATCGATCCTTGATGGTAATAGCATTGAGTCCTCGATAGTTGATGCAAGGGCGTAAAGTCCCGTCCTTTTTCTCCACAAAGAAAAATCCAGCCCCTGCAGGCGAGGTGGATTGCCGGATAAATCCTTTTTGTAGATTGTCCTGAATATATTCAGACATAGCTCGAGATTCAGCAGCAGACAAGGGGTAAACTCGCCCACGCGGAGGTGTGGAGCCAGGAACCAACTTGATTGCGCAGTCGAATGCTCGATGAGGCGGCAAGACATCGGCCACTTTCTTAGAGAATACGTCTGCAAATTGTTTATAAGGAGTGGGTAATTCCCCCAGAATTGAAGCACATATGAAATTGGAAGCGGAACCTGTGTCCTTCAGACAAGACCCAGAACATTCAGGACCCCATTGTGTCAGCCATAAGGAAGCCCAATCGAATTGGGGGTTATGACGTTGCAACCAAGGTATGCCCAACACCATAGGGTGAATGGCTCTCTCGAGGACATAGAAAGTAATTAGTTCATAATGGTCCGGTGCAATATAACAGTCCAGGGGTTCCGTCTGATGCGTAATCCTTCCGGGTAGAGGTTCCCCGTGGATGGAGGAAATGACTAGGGGTTTTTGACAAAGTCAGACTGGGATGTGGAGTTTATCCACAAGTTTTTGCAAGATGAAATCTCCTCCGGCTCCTGAATCCACCAATGCCAGGGTGGTAAACTCCCGTCCGTACATGCAAAGAGTTACTGGTAGCGTGAGTGGGGGTTTTGGAGAAGAAAGGCCCAGGGAAACGCCCCCCAAAGTTCCTAGGCTTTGAAGTTTCCCGGACGAATAGGGCAGTTTGCTAAACGATGTCCGGAACCATCACAGTATAAACAAAGACCAGATCTGCGCCGTCTCAAGCGTTCCTCCGGTATCAACGGACCTCTTCCGAGCTGCATAGGTTCGTCCCTCGGACCCTCACCGGTAGGGGTTTCCCTACCGGTGGAGGTGCCAGCATCTGGATTACACGACCAGAAGGAGGCGCCTGCATCCAGATCTTCTTCCGTCCTAACTGCACCATTGAATTGGCGGAGGGGCCTGGGAAAACGTAGACCGTCTCCTCCAGTTACCACCCTCTCGTGCTCTCTCTTGTAACCGGGGGGTCGATCCTGGTGGCCAATTCAATGGTGCCATTTAAGGAAGATGGAAGTTCTCGAGCCGCCAGCTCGTCTTTGATTTTTGCAGTAAGTCCTACTAAATAAATGGTCCGAAGAACGCTTTCCTCCCAATGGAGTTCGTTGGCTAAAGTACGGAAATTGATATTACAATCCGTGAGAGAACGTCCCCCTTGACGGAGATGAAGTAAGACAGTAGCGGCAGCAGCTTGTTTCTCAGGTTCCTCGAAGGTAGTCCGAAATAGTTCAATAAACTGAGAATAGTTCTGCAACACTGGATCCAACCGCTGCCATAATGGAGAGGCCCAGGTGAGAACTTTGCCTTCCAACAAGGACAGAATGTATGTGGTTTTGGTGACGTCATCTGGAAAGAAGGGTGATTGTAGTCGGAAATGCATCGTGCATTGATCCAAGAAACCCAGGCAGAGACGGGGATCTCCGGCGTATCGTGGTGGTGCTAGGAGTGGAAGAACTGGACGAAGGCTGCTCTGTGCTGGGAGTGGAACCGGTGCCACCGGTGGAGCTGTGGCGGACATACCAGGCTGGTTGGCCACTACCGCATCTAGCCGAGCGTTGAGCCATTCCATGGAGGCAGCCATGGATTCGAGCATACTCTGTTGCTCAATGATTTTCTGGGCCAGGCCTAGAATGGCTCGTAAAGCTGAGGCCTCTGCCGGGTCCATGGCCTTGACTTGCTATTATGATCAGGGGTGTGGACCCTTGGTCCGGCGATGTCTGATTAGGTCACCGCCGGTAGGCGAGGCCGATCCTCGGGATTGCAGTTAGGACGGAAGAAGATCTGGATGCAGGCGCCTCCTTCTGGTCGTGTAATCCAGATGCTGGCACCTCCAGCGGGTCGAAGAGCCAACCCCAAGGATCCTTCAAAAGTCCAGTCCACAAGTCGAGAGCCAGAGAGGTCTGCAGCCAGTCCAGGGGTTGAGAGCCAGAAATGTCCACAGCCAGTCCAGGGGTCGAGAGCCAGAGATGTCTGCAGCCATTCCAGGGATCGAGAGCCAGAAATGTCCACAGCCAGTCCAGGGGTCGAGAGCCAGAGATGTCCGCAGCCAGTCCATGGATCGAGAGCCAGAGAGTATCGTTGCCAAGCCAGGGATCGAAAACCAGGAGAAACGTCAGCCGGTCCAGGAATCAAACACAGGGAAGCCAAACAGGAACCAGGAACAGAACAAACTCAGGAGCCAAGAAGTCAAGGCAAGGTCTGAGGGTACAGACCTTGCTTAAATAGTCTCCAGCCAATTAGAGTGCAGCAGGAAGGAATCAGCTCACATCCTGTGAGTGTTCCTTTAATTCAGGGTCAGAGCCGTCCGCGCGGCCCTAGCAGAAGTCAGGGGGCGGAGCTTAGCTGCGCGGGGAGAAACGCCACGGCCATCTTGGAACGGCAGCGGCTGCTGCCGCTGAGGGAACACATGAGGTCCGCCTCAGTGCCGACGGTCCGTCCAGCCCCTGGGGACAGCGGTAAGTCCCGGTCGCGGCTTGCCGCGGCTGATATTCATAATATATGCTGCCTTGTGGAATACTTTTAGTCCTGGAGAGAACTGGATGCATTTCTCCCATTTTCCTGCATTGAGAAAAAATGTATTTCCTTTTTTTTGTGTGATGGCATCTTTAAAGTTGGCTTCTTTAACTCTTTATTAATACAGTTAATACCACTAGTCATATTTTTCTTGCCATTTTTAAAGTTTTCATTGTTTTTTCTGCATGGTCTCGTGGTCCCAAGGTGTTTGTTTTAATGTTTCTTCTAAGGAGCAGCATTCTAGGGTGGGCGCAGTCGGTCTCAGTTGGTCTACCTTTTTTTCCAATGGAAACATTTTTAGTTTTGATTCTGCTTTGACTGTTTTCTCACAATAGCCGAAAAGAAAATCAGCAGCTTCAGTGTTGCCCTTTCTGCTACTTCAAGATGTCCGTCACTGATCATCACAAAGTCTGTATGCATTGCCTGGGGCTAGAGCATGATGTCCCTGGTTGTGGAATCTGTTGAATGATGTCATCTATTATTAGAAAGTTCACTGGCAATGTATTGGGATCAAGGGAATTTTACAGTCCTCTATACCAAAATCAAAGCATAAGCCCAGGAACAGGGAACTTTCCCTTTCTTGCTGTTCTTACCATGTGACATCCAAAAAAGGTTCTTAGGATTTGGGCTTATATTCAAGAGTAATGGCACCAAAAATTGAGTGAGTTCCTAGCACTGCTTTCCTTTAGTGGATGGACCCATGAGCAGGTACATTTATTTATTTAAAATCATATATTTCTCGCTTTATTCACAGTTCAAGGCAGGGTACATAAAAGACAATCATAATTTATTTATTTTATTACAAATCTGCATATAATACAAACATAAGCAGAGACAAGAAGTACGGTAAAGTGGCTTTTTGCATCTGCTGGCTCATAATGGCAGGTTGGTGGTGATAAGGTTCCATCTGGAAAGGCCATGGGGACATTCCAAACAAGATATTCAGGCAACAGGTACACTGGTATTACTAGCTGTTTAGATTATTAGAAAGCTTTGTGGTTAGACATGGGAAGGGTGGGGACTAATTAGGGGAGTTTGCCTGTTCGTATGCCCAAGAAGTTGGATTATAAAGGAGAAAAATGAGAAATACTGTTATAGATAAGAAATAATATCTCATAAGTGGTCTGATTAGTAGCTAGTACAGGAATAACTAGACAAGCTAGGTTTGGCCAGTGCTTTTTTTTAATCTGCCATCTAGTATGTTGCTATGGACATGTGGAAATTTTTTATATGTATAAATAGGAATAGAGTTATTGTGTAATGCTACTAAAAAGGCTACAAGGTGAGATTGTGATGGAGTTCTGAATGTATAGTGTAAGCTCTGGGTTAATAATCTCAGATAAGGTCCAGGAGCCACACCTCAAATACAGTCTCCAAAAGTTTAACTCTTCCCATGTTGTTATTTCAGTCTGAGTGTCTAAGATTCCCTGAGCGGGGAGAAAATAATCTTTTAAGCCTTGTGCATTGTATTGACTCAATTCCCACTATAACATTCTTGTAAACAGCACTAATGATCACAGCAGCAGTAATCACACTGGAAGCATTGGAAGGTTTCCAACATAACTGTTACTGATAAATGATGTAGTTGATGGAAAATGTTCTTTACAGCTTTAGTCGTTTCAATATACGTTACAAATTTAGTTCTTGAATAAATTTGTGCTTTGGCTTTTATTAAATGAATTTAAGTGATAAAACCCATTTTAATCGTATTTTGGCAATTCTTCCCTTTCTTATGGTTTAGGGCAAGTGAAAACTTCCTTCCCATATGGCTAGTAAGCATAGTCTCTTTCTCAAATTTGAAAGTTACTTAAAGTATAGGTCCACTTCTCATACCTCTCTTGTACATATGAACATAAGAACATAAGATATGCCTTACTGGGTCAGACCAAAGGTTCGTCAAGCCAGTATCCTGTTTCCAACAGAGGCCAATCCAAGTCACAAGTACTTGGCAAGTACCCAAACATTAACTGGATCCCATGCTACTAATGCCAGCAACAAGCAGTGGCTATTCCTGATTGATTAATAGCAATTTATGGACTTCTCCAGAAACTTATTCAAACTTTTTTTAAACCTAGTTACACTAACTGCCCTAACCACATCCTCTGGCAACGAATTCCAGAGCTTAATTGTGCATTGCATGAAAAAGAATTATCTCTGATTTGTTTTAAATGTGCTACTTGCTAAATCACGGAGTGCCCACTAGTCCTTGTATTAGCTGAAAGAGTAAATATCCAATTCACATTTACCTATTCAAGTCCTTTCATGATTTTGTAGTTTTTCTTCCTTTGCCTTACTCTTCACATGATACCTGATGGGTACCTGGTTTACTCCTCTTCTCCTGTCATCATCTTGAGATGATAGTGAACTTAAAGATGGGTCCACATAGTCTCCTTCTCTCTCCTTTACTCCTTTCTCCAGAAATGGGTGAAAACCTATTTCTTCTCCAGGACTCCTTACAGTCTACCCATGCTCTCGGAGTGAGACACACTGCTTTTCTAGTTGGCACTCAGCCCCTGGGTGAGCCTCAGGCATGTTAGAAAAATACATTTTTCAAAAAGGGAAACAAAAACTATGAGATGAGAAGGGTGGAAAAACTCATCTCTCAAGGAATAAAAAGGGTCTTTAAATGAGTAAATGCACTCTGTCTTCTTTCTCAAACTAAGAGACCTCAGAGGCCTTCCTCCTTGAAAATAACAAAAACTCCAGGGATGAGCCATGAACATGCTGTCCTTGGAAGGGTCAAGTAAAATTCCACGCCTTAAAATGGTGGTTTATATATTCTAAGAGCATACAATTCTAGGCTCCCACAAGGGGGAGCTATAATCAAACCTAATTTATTTTTTGTTTCCCCTATTCCAATAATATAATCCTTTGGGTTTCTGTTAGAGATCTGCTAGGATTTCTACATACAGAACAGTGATGTGTGGCTGCAGTGAATGTATGCTTTGCTGTGCACAAGGTCAGAAATTAATTTGAGTCAAATGACTGTGTCTGTGCTTGAATTATGGGTGCCAGTACAAAGCATTTATGCTTGTATACAGCATGAGTAGAAGTAGTATTTGTATGTGAGAATTGTGTGATGATTAGCTGAGATTGTCACGTGTAGTAAGTGGGTGTGTATTAGCTGTGTTACAGGTAGTGCCTGACAAAGCGCTTTAAAACACAAATGTCATGATCTGCTGTGGAGAAAGTGGTACTGTTTCTTTAAAAATGTCCTTTTCAATAAGAAAGTTCAGCCAATGTTTTGCTGGCACATTAGTAGGTTGTGTCACCTTTCTTTCTCAAGTCATGTCACAGGTTATATGGCATGGCATATTTAAACTAGATTTTCTGAATAGGTTATGAAAGGAAATGAAAAGAATAATGACAAAATTATTTCCATAGAGAAATGGTTCTCATCCCAGTCCTCAAGGCACACCCAGCCAGTCTGGTTTTTCAGAATATCAAAAAATGAATTTTCATGAGATGGATTGTTATGCACTGCTCCCATTGTTATGCACTGCTTCCAAAACCCTCCTCAACATCCCAAACATCATCACCAAACCTATCTCAAATATAATCAACAAATCCATCACCCTTGGCATTGTTCCCAAAAACCTGAAACATGCCATTATTAAACCCATATTGAAGAAACCTACACTTGATCCTTACGACCTCGCAAACTTTCGCCCCATATCCAACCGTCAATTAACCGATTACCTAGATGATCACAACATTCTATCGCAGTCACAATACGACTTCTGACGTCATCACAGCACGGAGACCTTACTCATCTCTTTATCTGATTTCCTCCTCAGAAGTCTTGACAAAGGTCTTTCACATATCCTGGTACTGCTTGATATTTCAGCTGCTTTAGACACTGTCAATCATAAAATATTAATACAGCGCCTCAATGATATTGGCATTACAGGAACAGCCCTCCAATGGTTCCAATCATACCTGCAGGACAGGCAATACAGTGTCCAAATAGGCGATTGTACTTCCAAACCCATCCCCCTCACACATGGTGTTCCCCAAGGCTCCTCACTATCTTCCACATTATTCAACATCTACCTCCTCCCCCTATGCAACCTTCTATCTACTCTAGGCCTCCCGCACTTCATCTATGCTGACGACGTGCAAATCCTTATACCTGTAAATGACACATTTATCAAAGCCACCGAGACTTTGCATTCCACCTTAGCCCTCATTAATACACTACTGACAAGCAACTACCTCGCACTGAACACCGCCAAAACTGAGTTGCTCCATATCACACCGCAAAACATACCTGCACCCCTGCAGCTAGGCAGCACTTCTCACACCCTCACTGCCTCCAACCAACCGGTGCGCAGCCTTGGCATTACTATTGACAATCACCTTACATTCAAAAAATGTATTAACAACACTCTCAAAGACTGTTACTTCAAACTACACTGCCTTAAGAAACTTAAACCCCTTCTACACCTCAGCGATTTTCGCACCATTCTTCAAGCTTTCATTCTATCGAAAATCGACTACTGTAACGCCTTACTCATAGGCCTACCCAAAAGCACGCTGCAACCGCTACAATTGCTACAAAATGCAGCTGCACAGATCCTTACAAACGCCCACAGGAACGACCACATAACTCTAGTACTGAGACACCTACATTGGATACCAGTCACTGTGAGAATAGCATACAAAACTCTTACGCTAATCTACAAAGCCCTACTCAACCAAAATATGCAATGGTTCACAGAACACCTGAGCTTTCACAACACAAGTAGACCCACAAGACATCAACATAGAGCAACAGTATTCACTCCATCACCTAAACAATTTAAACTATGCTCCACCAAAGCTCGGGCCATATCATTAGCGGGGCCTATGCTATGGAACATCCTACCATCCTCCCTTCGGCAAGAATCTTGCTCCAAAAAATTTAAACAAAACTTGAAAACCCACCTCTTCAAGCACGCATACACCTAAAACCTCACTCTGACTCATATGACTCTCTGACTTTATTCTTGTAAATACTTATACTGTTAGTAGTATCCTTCGTACCATTTTATTGTTATTATGCACTTTATTTTAATTTTATGTAATTTTATGCATATTGTTCTCTATTTCACTGTAAAGCTCTTTTAGCTGCATTTTGTTTATTGTGAACCGATGAGATGTTCCCAACGTTCATCGGTATATAAAAGCTTCTAAATAAATAAAAAATAAATAAGTGGTATGCAAACCTATTTCTTGCATATTTATTATGAATATCCTGAAAACCAGACTAACTGGGTATGTCCCAAGGACTGGATTGAGAATCGCTTTCTTAGAATACAATGGGAGCAATACAGTTGCAACAGAGGCATCCTGCCTTGATTTGGATTAAATATATTTGGATTTTAGGGATCTGGAAAGAAAATAAAAAAGTTCCAGGCATGTGGGTAAAGAACTATTTTTTTTTTTTGGGACAGTCTGCACGGGTGACAAAGAGTATTGATGGAGTGTCTGTGCTGCTCCTCTTCCTATGTGCCGTGAATTTTTCTTTTTTGAGCTTTCTCAAAAACACTCCAAATACTACCTGAATACATTATTTTTTTTGATAGTTATTTAGCAAAACCCAATTTCTCCCAAAATTTGGAAAATAAAACAAAAACACTCCAAGCACGTGGGTAAATAAATGTTTTTTGGGACAGTCTGGAAGGGCAGCAAAGGGTAATGGGCTGCTCCCCAGCACGGATGTGTGGGTGCCGCAAATAATTGGGCACTTGAAGCACCCATGTGGGTGGCCACCCCATGCCCCCACCCTGCCATACTTAGCTAGGTCATGGCGATAGTCCAGGGTCCTCCATAATGTCACTGGCAGCGTGGAGGAGATTGGAATCTTGGGCATTGTGTTGCGTGCATCAGGGGCAGTTGGCTATGGTGTGGCCCCTCCTGATTGGTCCAGCATCGAGCGCAGTGAGATCATCTAGATGTGACCCGGCGCTGGACCACCTCTTTGGGTGGGAGGGACGGCATGATGATGTCGAATTAAGGGCAGGCCGGCGGGAGATTTAAATCCTGACGGCTTTTGCTGCATGTTCTCTTCCTCCTTGTCACAGCAAAGTGGCGATACCCATCTAACCCACATGCACAGTAGTTAGGAGAAAGCGTTAGTTAACATGCATTTCTCCTAGGACAAGCAGGATAGTAGTCCTCACACACAGGTGACATCATCAGATGGTGGCATGCACTATACCACGTGTCCATGAGGGGTCCCTTTTCAGTCTCACTAAGGATGATCAAGACAGGGAATTTCAGGCCCAGGGTTGGGCCTTGACATGTTGATGGCTGGGTATGACCAGGAGGAGCTCTGGTAGGCCTGCTGTGTGATGACCCGCACGGGACCCTCCGGGGAGAGGGTCCCGATGCATGTTGGGGCTTGTGGGAGCGAGACCCTACATTATCCACTTGGGCATAGGAGAATTGGACTATATCAGCACCTGCCCTGAAGGGCAAGAGGAGGAAGAAGTGACAGGACACCGCGACTAAATTAGACTCCCCTGTTAGGGTCATCTAATAAATTACTTTGCTTTCAGTGTTAATTGGTTTAACTGGTTTACCCCTCCTAGTTTATTGTAAACCGGTACGATAAGACCTTGTCTTGAGCATCGGCATATTAAAAGAATTTAAATAAATAAATAAATAAATAAATAAATAAAATACTTCCAAAAATTATTACGTTATTTTTTGTTTATTTGTGGTGTTTCATGGGGCGTTACGCGAGAGGGAGGGGGAGGCGCCACAGGTGTCTAGGCTGCCTTCTCAAAAACACCCCAAATAGCTCCTGAATAGATCCTTTTTTGATAGTTATTTAGCAAAATCTAAATTTCACCCAAAATAGGGAATGTGAATTGAGCTCCATGAAAATGTTTCCCTTAGAAGCATTTGCTGTAATACTATATTCTTGAATCAGCTAACATTTTTGTATTGAAGATCCCATTCAAAGCCTATAGCAAAGTCATCAGACCAAAATCTCAGGTGATTTCCAGATTCAAAGCTACTAACTAGTTTTCTCAATCATGTTCTAAATTGTTTATTTCAAGGTTGAAATATTGCATTCTGCTTATCCTTCATTTCCCTATGTATTTTTCTAATGGAATTCTATCTTCTGATTCATTTACAAGTTTTGTCTAACATGCATAAATAACAAAGATAAATAACAAGATAAATAACAAAGAGTCTCACGCCATCGAATCCAAGAGGGGGGTACCGCAAGGATCATCCCTCTCTCCGACTCTTTTCAATATATATCTTCTCCCGCTCGGTCACTTACTCACCAACCTCAAGCTAATACACTTCCTATATGCGGATGACTTACAAATTCTCATCCCTATAGAAGACTCACTAAACAAAACCATGTCATACTGGAATAAATGCCTTTCAGCTATCAACAACCTACTCACCAGCCTCAACCTGGTCTTAAACACAAACAAAACCGAAATCCTCATTATAGCACCGGAAAACTTTGTCCCACCCACACCTCCTATCGCTAGCCAACGTCCGGATACCTCCGTGCACTCCACCTCGCAACAAGTAAAAGACCTGGGGGTCATCATAGACAGCTGATTCAGCCTCAACAAATTCGTTAATAACACAACAAAAGAATGTTTCTTTAAACTACAAACCTTAAAGAAACTAAAGCCACTCCTTCTATACAGAGACTTCCGCATGGTGCTACAAGCCATCATACTCCCGAAACTGGACTACTGTAACTCTCTCCTCCTAGGCCTACCAGCATGCACCACCAAACCACTTCAGATGGTCCTGAATGCCTCAGCAAGAATTCTCTCAAACGCCAAAAATAGAGATCATATCACCCCAATCCTTCATCATCTCCACTGGCTTCCGATTAAATACAGGATCCAATTCAAGTCCATAATGCTGATACACAAGGCCTTATATAACATCGCTCCTCTCAAACTTAACGTTTCAAATTCAGCTACACACATCCGTGAAACCGACTAGAAGTGCGTATCAGAACAGACTAATCACCCAACCGGCGAAATCCTCTCTGAGGAAACGCGCACTATCCACAGCGGGCCCTTCACTCTGGAACTCGCTACCTCCAGACCTTCGCCTTGAACCTTGCCACGCTACATTTAAAAAGAAACTTAAGGACTTGGTTGTTCAAACAAGCATTCCCTTAGAGCTAAGAGCAGGAAGAAAGACATTTTCAAATTATTCGTTCTTTCCCCAGCCCCTAGCATATAACTTCCCGAAGAGATCATTATTGAATTGTACTTAATCATATAATCATGTTATTTATTTATTATATAATCATATATACATATAATCATGTTGATAATCATATAACCATTTTATTTATTAACTCGCATGCTATTTATTAACTGTTTAGCAATATATACTAATTTGTTAATTTGATTAATCTGTTCAATGTAAACCGCTAAATGAAGCGATAGTTCTTGTTCCTTGTAAACCGGGGTGATATGTATATTATACAGGAACTTCCGGTATATAAATCCTTTAAATAAATAAATAAATAAATGTATGCAGAATAGTGGTTAGAGCACAGAGGATGAACCTGTAAACCTCAGTTTGAATTCTTAGTCCAACACTTTAGTGCAGGGCTGGCTGTAGGCTAATCAGCACCTTCTGCGAAAACTGAAGTTGATGCTTCTCTCTTCCCCTCTTTGGTAATGGCAGATCTGGCATAGCCCTTCCTCCTTTCATAATGGCAGTGGCTTCAGCACAGTTATAACCCTTTCTCTCTCTCCTATTCAGCATCCTCTTTTCTCCTGCCCCCTTCCTCCCACCCTGTACCCAGCTCTGTTGTCCCCCTGACCCCCCCCCCCGTTCTCCTTCTGCCAACATGATGTGGAAGGGTATGGGGTGGGGCGGGGTGCCAGCACTTTGGCACCCCCTCATATATGTCACCTTGTGCAGCTGCACAAGTCACAGATGCCAAAGTCCACCCTGGTTTAGTGTCACTATGTCATACGACCCGTATGACATAGTGAGGGCAAAAGTAGCGCCGGCGCCATTTTGAATATTGGCAATATGGCCCGAGTGCAGGAGGTTGCTCCTGGACCCCCGCTGGACTTTTGGCAAGTCTTGTGGGGGTCAGGAGGCCCCCCCAAGCTGGCCAAAAGTCCCTGGGGGTCCAGCGGGGGTCCGGGAGCGATCTCCTGCACTTGTGACGTCGGGTGACAGGAACCAAAATGGCGCTGGCGCTACATTTGCCCTGTCATATGGTAAGGGCAAAGGGCCACTGGCGCCATTTCTATTAACGCAGCCGTGGCCCGAGAGTGGGAGATCGCGCCGGGACCCCCCCTACTGGACCCCAGGTAATTTAAAACATTTTGGGGGGGTTCGGGAGGGTGGGGGATTTGTTTTAAAGGGTTGGGGTGGGTTTTAGGGTTGTTTTGGTGTGCCGGTTTTCCCGCCCTCCCCCGATTTACGATTTTTTTGACTATAAATCGGGGGAATTGCTATTGTATCGTGGCTGTAACGATTTTTGACGATTTAAAATATATCTGATGATTGTTTTAAATCGTCAAAAAATGATTCACATCCCTATTAATTATTTTATATAATGTTCACTCTGTACTGTGCAATGGTGCTATAGAAACAATACATGCTGTTATTGTTATAGGTCATCGTTTTTATTTGTGATACAAGCATCTGAAGAATAGGTCTATTATGTCTTTAAAGCTCATATATTACAAAATCATTTTTGTTGTTTTATTTTTTTATAAAGGTATCACAACCTACAAAAACACCTTCATGCAAAAAGAGATGTTTTTGTTAAATTCTCTCCAATCTGTCTGCGTTTCATGTCTGCTGCTGTAAGACCAACACTACTTGATCTCTTGCTTTTTACCCTCACTTTCCAACTGATAGCTTGTTGTATGTCTATGTGAGTTTTTGATTGTCATTATGACCCTATTAAGAGGCTGTTCCATGTAGGTGAGGAAAACATGCTTAAACTGAAAATTATAAACCAAGACATGATTGCTTTTCTTTGCACCTAAGGTAACTCTAAGATGGCTGGTATCTTTTATTTATTTCTTTGTTTTTTATTTTCTGTTTTGTTTACAACATGAAGCTTTCAGTTGTAAAGGCACTAGTACTGAAGATGAATTTTAATATTGTTTTCCATGCTCAGGCTTAATTCCATTTATTGTTGTTACTATATAATGCATTTGCCACCTGAAATTGTTATCACAAAATATTACAACCTATTTATTTTGTTTGCATACACTAATACCTTGTTTTATAGCACTGTGAAAAGAACATGTTTTTTTGGTAAAGCCAGTAAGATGAACATTATTTACAATATTGCAGAAAATGATTGAATAATGTTTATTTACAGTAATACTAATTGGTTACATTGTTTGCTTCAAAAAGTTTATTTGGTTTTATATTTTAATTGCTTTGAAAAAAATATAATTTATGCCAAAATCTTTTTAAATTATATTTTGCAAAGATGAATGTTTGTAAATGGAAACTTTAATGATTACATATTTTGAGTGCTTGTCAAACTATATTGTCTTATTTGGGGGGGGGGGGGGGGGGAACCAACCTTGTTAGCTAGAGCAGAAAGAAAGACAACAAATTTAAGCTAGAAGTAGAATTATTTCTCTCTCTTCTGTCAAACAATATTTTTAATGTACTATCTTTCTACTTTTTTCCTGGTCTTTTTTTTTCATTTGATAATTAAAGGCTCTTCTCCTATGAAATATTAGCCAAGTCTTAATTTGCTCAAACACAATCTGCCTCTGTGCACCTTTAATATCTGATAGAAAATCAGTCATCCCTTTTAACATTATTTCTATTTCCAGTAATATAGTTCTGTATTTAACCGTCCTCATAGCCTATTATGGGATTCTGAATTTTTCCCCTTTTATTTTCAGATGTTATATCTGTAACCTCTGACTGGCATCTTATTGTGTGGTCACACACTTAATACTGGAGCTATTATTTTCACTACCTCCCGTATATTTCTAATAGCTCCAAGCCTACAGGATTCCCCATGGGGTGGGTGGGGGGGAGATAACCTCCTAGATCACAAGCATTATCTTCTCCATAGTGATGGTGAAATTCACACTGGAAAAAATGTGGTGTTCCAACACAACTTTACTGAAAAATGTCTTTAAAGATAAAGCATATTACTTCTTACAAATCTCTTTCCTCTCACCACATTCATAAAACCAATTTACTTTTCAGAAATCTCTGAGTGGAGTTTCTTCAGTAATAAGTTCTCAACCAAATCCCTCTCTACCCTATTGGTAATTGAGATAACTATACTGGTAGGGTAGCTGACCACAAGTTAACTCCCCATTTACCATTCCTTGAATCAGATGTTCTGGTCCCAACATCTTACTCCTCTTCTACCTGAGGGGTTTCTCTTTTCTCCAGTCCCTTGGTACTGAGTAGGTATTTGCAGGGATATGCACCAGGTGGCTGCTGCTTCTCTTTTTTTTTCTTACTTCTTTTACTCCCCTCAGACTTTGGATGAATATCCAGGCTTCCTCTGAGATTTAAGTTAGGTGGGTGCTGAATCTCTCTGGTGAGAAGAAACAGATAAACAAGGAAACAGAAATCCCAATGTTCAAAAGGGAAGGAAGGGTGAAAAAATGTCCTTCAAAGAAATTCCAACTTGAAAAATCCTCTTCTCCTTAAAATAGAAAACTAAAAAAAAATGAAACCCCAAAAAACCCAGAAAGTCTCTTAGCTCTTTTCCAAATCCAGGGCCTACGATTTCTTCTTGATAAGAACCAGGAATTCAAGAGAAACACTCCTCACTCTCTGACTTACAACTATGAAATCCACCCATTCCACCAGGGGTCTTGACCTATATCTGGGAAGAGGCAGCAGGCAGCAGGAGCTGTAAACGCCTGTGCAAGGGGATTCTGTGGCCACTGCTACTCTAGCAAACTATGCATTAGTAGGGTCCAATGAGGTTCTACATATCATTTGTCTTCCATTGCAGGTGACAGGAACCTTATTTTGCCTCTTATCCATATTTCAAACACAAACTTTTGTTAAAAGAGGGGCTTCCCCTCTATCTAATTACAGAATGAATACCAAGCTTCAAACAATAATAAAGAAAGAGGTTATTGATAAAGATAATTAATAGAGGAAGGCGGACTGTTCCTCTATGGAGCATAAAAAGATACAGAGAAGGCAATACAAGCAAAGGTGTAACAAAGTCTGTTCAGAATCTGCTCAGAGTTCTAAGATGTGTGCTTCAGCTTATAAGGGGTCTTGGGTCTGCTATTATCAATCATCTGCATAATCCACACCCATTACCTTTAATAGCCAATCGATATATATTTTAACATGTGTACAGCAGCTTGCTCTTACTTATAGGCCACAGGCCTCTTCTTATCAGTTAGAATAACAAACTTAGTTCCATCCTTCCAGGAATGATGTCATCCGTGCTGGATGATTCTCTGGTAAGTTCAGTGATCATAGTGCTTCACAGTGCTATAACTACATGTGTGCAGGATATATGCAGTTCACTATTCTACACTTGCATTGGAGCTCTTTTTGTAGAAACAAAACATGTGCAATTGGTGTACTAAATTAATCTCATTGCTCTTGTTTTTCAACTGCCCATAGGATACCTTTTGATATATTTTATTTTACAAAGACCTCCCCCATCCCACATGAGATACACTATGTAACTGCACATGCTCTTTCTGGGTCTCATAAATGCTCTTCTTCAGATGTCTCTGCAGCAGTGCAAAGCAAAGCATCTGGAGAAGGGCACCTAGAAGGTTTTGAAAAGGTCAAATGCAGTAATATTTGTATGTTCAGTTTTTGTTTATATGTTAAAAAATATAAGACCAACATCATGACATCCAAAGTATCCTATTGTGTCTGTTATCAAAGTGGCAACAGAACATTTTTATTCACGGTTTGACAATCTTCCATGTTTGAAATGTTTCCATACATAGTTATATAGTGGATGTTGGCAAATAAAGACCACTTGGTTCATTCAGTCTGCCCAGTTGTTCCAGTCTGAACTGCTAAGAATAAATCCCAACCATCAGCCATATAAGCTCAACTGACCATAGATATATTGCTTCAATTTTAAGTCAGTTTTTTTTGTCTTCCGCTTTGGTTCTCTACCAGTTTGAGTAGATGAACACAGAGGCTCCATATTATATCTAACACCTAGGTTCACACACGCCCATATCTTATTATTAAGTTTTTTAGTAATATAAACAGCTGCCAAAACTATTGAGGCTATATGTTACCTAAACATCTGACAGCCTAGGTCCAGCAAACTTGCTGGACTGTAGCTGGCTACCACCAGCTTGCCACATCAATCTGGGTGTTTTCTGAATTGTTTTAGCCTGTTGGTACCAACCCAGCTAATCCTTTACTAGGTTATGCCCCTTATTTTCTTTTTATTATCTTCTTGGATGATACTGCCAGCATTAACCTGTTTGCATTAATTTGGTTGTTTTTGGGGGAGTTATATTAGCCTGCTGCTTCCAACCTGACTACCATGGCATGCGGTATCATCCTGTTACTGCCCCTTATTTTCTTCCTATCACATTTTCCCATGCCTCTGCTCTCAAGTGAGAGAAGGGTGAGTTGTTTGCAATACCATAGTCTCCCAATTTTGGGAACAGTAAAATCCCACTGGCATAAGGCTCAGTGGGGTGCTCTCCCAGAGCCAATACTGCCAAAGAAAGAAGCCACTGCTGCCGCTAGGAGGGAGCGCTGTACTGGAGCTGCTGCCAACAGATAGTGGAGGTGAGTGCATGACCAAAGGTTCACCTAGTATTCTCCAAATACTCTTGCACTAGCTCTGAAATTCAGCCAATTAATGTATTGGATTTGGATTTTCAGAAGGCATTTGACAAAGTTCTTCCAGAGGGATTCCTCAGGAAATTCAAAAGTCATGGGATAGGAGGCAGTGTACTGATGTCAAGTGGTAAATGGTTTAAAATGCAGGAAACATGGGATAGGACTAAATGATCAACTTTCCAAATGGAGAAAGTCATTAGCAGAGTACCACAGGGATCAGAACTGGGATCTGTGCTGTTTATCATATTCAGAAATGATCTGGAAATGGGAACAATGAGTGAGGTGATTACATTTGCAGATGACACAAAATTATTCAAAGTTGGTAAGGCAGCAGTGGATTGTTTTATTTATTTTGCTTTTCGTGAATGGTCTGCTACTTCAGAGTGGATTACATTCATTATTTATCCCTGGGTGTTAGCAGCATGGGATCTACCTACTGTTTGGGATGCTGCCAGGTACATGTGACCTGGATTAGCTACTGTTGGATACAGGATACTGGGCTTCATGGATCCTTGGTCTGACCCAGTATGGCAATTCTTATGTTTTTATGTACCATCGGTATTTCCCTGACCCCAGAGGGCTTGCAGTCTGAGGGCCTGATTCATCAAAGTCTTTTCCCATAGACACAGAATGGGAGAAAAGCTTTAGTGAATCAAGCCCTGAGTTTGTACCTGAGGCAGCGGAAGATGAATTGAGTTGCCCAAGATTACAAGGAACAGCAGTAGGATTTGGCTTCTGTAGTTCGCAGTTTGTTGCTTTAGCAACTAGGCTATTGTGAGGAAATGCAGAAGGATCTTGTAAGACCTGGCATCTGAATGGCAGCTGAAATTTAATGTGAAAAAAATGCACAGTGATGCACATAGGGAAAAATAATTCCAACAACAGGTACATAATGATGGGTTCCTGGTGGGTTCACTACCCAGGAGAAGAACCTTAGAATCCTTGTGGACAATATATAGAAATCCTCAGCTCAGTATGAGGCTGCAGTCAAAAAAGCAAAAATAAAATGTTAGGAATGATCCAAAAAGGAATGGAGAATAAAATGGAAATATTATATTGCTATTGTACCATATATATCTATCAATCCATGGCACAATAGCACTTTAAGTATTGTGTGCAGTTCTGGACAACCCATTTCAAAGAAGACACTGTGGAACAGGAAAGGTGCAGAGAAGGACAACAAAAATGATACAGGGCATGAAATGGCTCTCTTATTAAAAAAGGCCACGCAGCTTTCAGCTTGGAAAAGAGATGACTGTGTACAATTCTGGTCGCCGCATCTCAAAAAAGATAGAGTTGCGATAGAGAAGGTACAGAGAAGGGCTACCAAAATGATAAGGGGAATGGAACAGCTCCCCTATGAGGAAAGGCTGAAGAGGTTAGGGCTGTTCAGCTTGGAGAAGAGACAGCTGAGGGGGGATATGATAGAGGTGTTTAAGATCATGAGAGGTCTTGAACGAGTAGATGTGAATCGGTTATTTACACTTTCGAATAATAGAAGGACTAGGGGACATTCCATGAAGTTAGCAAGTAACACATTTAAGACTAATCGGAGAAAATTCTTTTTCACTCAACGCACAATAAAGCTCTGGAATTTGTTGCCAGAGGAGGTGGTTAGTGCAGTTAGTGTAGCTGGGTTCAAAAAGGTTTGGATAAGGTTCTTGGAGGAGGTCCATTAATGGCTATTAATCAATTATACTTAGGGAATAGCCACTGCTATTAATTGCATCAGTAGCATGGGATCTTCTTAGTGTTTGGGTAATTGCCAGGTTCTTGTGGCCTGGTTTTGGCCTCTGTTGGAAACAGGATGCTGGGCTTGATGGACCCTTGGTCTGACCCAGCATGGCAATTTCTTATGTTCTTATGTTCTTAGATATGATAGAAGTTTATAAAATCATAAGTGAAATAGAATGGGTAAATAGGGGACACATAGTTAACCTTTCAAATAATACCAAAACAAGGTGACATGCCATGAAATTAACAATCAGCAAATTTAAAGCAAACTATAGAAAGTACTTTTTCACTCAATGTACAATCAAACTGTGGATTCTGTTGCCAGAGGATGGGGTGAAAGTCAGTAGCACAGCGGGGTTTTTAAAAGGAATGGACAAGTTCTTGGAGGAAAGGTCATAAAACATTATTAACCAAGTAGACTGGGTATAAACTTAGGCCCTGATTTACTAAGATTTTCTCTCATTGGCCTAGATTTACAAAAATACCACAGCATCGTGAATCTGCGGTGACGGGAGGCAGGGGTGGGTCCTGCGATAGCCGGGAGCGATCGTAACTCCATGCGTGTAGTTATTTGGAGTGAAACTGGCAGCGATAAAGAGAAAGAAGCGTACCTTTCACTGTCGGCAAAGTCTTCGCGGCGTCAGCCCCAGTGCTACCCCGACTCCTCCTCTTCCGGGGCTGACGCCACCCCCAAACTCCGCCCCGATCTCCGTGCAATCCACATAGAAAATGACCCCCATTATGTGTCTATTGGAAAATTGCTTCGTGAATTGGTCCCTTAGATTGTGAGCCTTCTGGGCACAGGGAAATACCTCAAGTACCTGATTGTAATCTCCTTTAATTGCCTGTAAAGCGGAATATAAATCAAATAAATAAATAAGTAGGGAAACCCATCTCTGTCTCTGGGAGTGATAAACAGGAAATAGATTTACGTTTGGGATTTGCTGGGTACTTGTGACACAGACTGGCCAGTGTTGTAGACAGGATGCTGAGCTCAATGGACCTTAGGGAATCATTTTCTAAACCATGCTATTTTACCTTGGGGGGGGGGGGAGAAATATCTGTATATGTATGGGGGGGCATTTCTTTGATATTTCTACCCTCCTCAGTAAAATATTGCAGTTGTTTCTCTAATATTTTTTCTCAAGCAATAATTATGCGAGAAAAAATATCACAGAAAAAGGTAAAAAATGCACAATTTTAGTCCCCTTTGCACAGGGCTGCCATCTTCTAAAAGAGCCATGCAGCCAAAAAAAAACCCCTCCCAATGAACAAAATTTCCCCTAGGGGTCTGGGTAGACTACCACCCACCCCCTAGCACCTCTACAGGCAGCCCAGTAGGGCCAAACGTGTAAAAAATGGAGCAAGTTTCCCATGGTGACACATCGGCCTCATACCGAAACCTTTCCCTTTTTCATCAAAGTTTACTTACCCCCTCCAACCAAATAGCCCCCAATCCAAATACCTCCCCTGCCCCTCCAGTAGCAGGTCCCCCCACCCCCTCAGACCTTCCTCTTACAATCAACCTATTTTCTGGTAATCTAGTGGCATCTCCACCGCCTCATATATAGAATAACCACCTGGGTAGTCTAGTACCCCTGCCCAGGACTCCCCTCACCCCCAGATCCCCCTTACATAGTTAAAGTTTCCTTGGTAGTCTAGTAGCTCTGTGCCTGCGTTAGACTACCAGGGAGACATTTTCTATGTAAAGGGATTCGGGGGGAAGGTGGGGGCCACTAGTCTGCCTGAGTGGGGATTCTTTGTAAGGGTTTATTTGGATTAGGGGTTATTTGATTGAGGGATAGACTTTGGTGAAAAGGGGAGGGATTTGGGTAAGGGATGGGACATAGGCACATGTATATGGCTTTTATTTTTTTAATTGTTTTCACTATTGAGCCTTCTCCACACGCATGGGTCTATCTAGACCCCTGGGGTGATTTTTGCATATTAGAACGTAAGAACATAAGAAATTGCCATGCTGGGTCGGACCAAGGGTCCATCAAGCCAGCATCCTGTTTCCAACAGAGGCCAACCAGGCCACAAGAACTTGGCAAGTATGCAAACACCAAAAAGATCCCGTGCTACTGATGCAATTAATAGCAGTGGCTATTCCCTAAATCAACTTGATTAATAGCAGTTAATGGACTTTTCCTCCAAGAACTTATCCAAACCGTTTTTGAACCCAGCTACACTAACTGCACTAACCACATCCTCTGGCAACAAATTCCTGAGCTTAATTGTGCATTGAGTGAAGAAGAATTTTCTCTGATTAGTCTTAAATGTGCTACTTGCTAACTTCATAGAGGCCCCCTAGTCCTTTTATTATCCGAAAGTGTAAATAACCGATTTACATCTACTCGTTCAAGGCCTCTCATGATTTTAAAGACCTCTATCATATCCCCCCTCGCAGTCTCTTCTTCAAGCTAAACAGCCCTAACCTCTTCAGCCTTTCCTCATGGGGAGCTGTTCCATCCCCTTTATCATTTTGGTTGCACTTCTCTGTACCTTCTCCATCGCAACTATATCTTTTTTGAGATGCGGCGACCAGAATTGTACACAGTATTCAAGGTGCGGTCTCACCATGGAGCAATACATAGGCATTATGCCATTTTCTGTTTTATTAGCCATTCCCTTCCTAATAATTCCTAACATTCTGTTTGGTTTTTTGACTGCTGCAGCACACTGAGCCGATGATTTCAAAGTATTATCCACTATGATGTCTAGATCTTTTTCCTGGGTGGTAGCTCCTAATATGGAACCTAACATCGTGTAACTTCAGCAAGGGTTATTTTTCCCTATATGCAACACCTTGCACTTGTCCACATTAAATTTCATCTGCCATTTGGATGCCCAATCTTCCAGTCTCACAAGGTCCTCCTGTAATGTATCACAATCCACTTGTGATTTAACTACTCTGAATAATTTTGTATCATCCGCAAATTTGATTACCTCACTCATCATATTCCTTTCCAGATCATTTATAAATATGTTGAAAAGCACTGGTCCAAGTACAGAGTGGAGGAGTGGTTGGATTCCAGGCCACGTGACCATTTAAGAAGCAAGCCAGAAGCATCGGGACATGCCTTAAGATCCTAATGCTTCCACGGAAATTTAGCTACAATTCCTGAGTTGTAGCTATCTTTCCAGGAAATAATGCGGCTTTGGCCAGCCGCTTTATTTTATTTGCATAGGATTACCTATGCATTACCTGCTTTGCATGCATTTGAATATTGTATGCGTGCAAAGCAAGTGGTTTCAATAAGGAGTGGTATTTTGGCCTAAATATCAGGTGATATCGCCAAATATGCCAATATCATGTAATAAACAAAATTGCTGTCCTTTGCATGTTACTTACTTATTGTGGCTTAGTGAATGACCCCCTTAGTTAGAACGAACATGGAATATCTTATCTTCTCATTGTAAAATTGTTAGGGCTTCAAGTGAGCATCATGGTGCAGCTGCACATGCATGTGTCTAGAAATGCTCATCAGGAGCTACTGGGGACCCAGTCACTATTGAAGGCTTCTGGCAGTAAGGCAGGAGCACCAGGATCAGCATAAGAACATAAGAACATAAGAAATTGCCATGCTAGGTCAGACCAAGGGTCCATCAAGCCCAGCATCCTGTTTCCAACAGAGGCCAAAACCAGGCCACAAGAACCTGGCAATTACCCAAACACTAAGAAGATCCCATGCTACTGATGCAATTAATAGCAGTGGCTATTCCCTAAGTAAAATTGATTAATAGCCATTAATGGACTTCTCCTCCAAGAACTTATCCAAACCTTTTTTGAACCAGCTACACAATCTGCACTAACCACATCCTCTGGCAACAAATTCCAGAGCTTTATTGTGTTTTGAGTGAAAAAGAATTTTCTCCGATTAGTCTTAAATGTGCTACTTGCTAACTTCATGGAATGCCCCCTAGTCCTTCTATTATTCGAAAGTGAAAATAACCGAGTCACATCTACTCGTTCAAGACCTCTCATGATCTTAAAGACCTCTATCATATCCCCCCTCAGCACCGCAAGGCTGGCAGTGAAAATGATTTTAGGGTTTCCAAGGCACAACTAGCAGGTGGAAGGTGGAAGGGGAGGGGGATTAGGAGAAAGAGGAGAGAAGTGGAGTTAGGGTAGGATCAGCATCATGGCTGGGGGCTGACATCAGAAAGTCTGATGGGGTTTCCCAAGCCCCATGAGCAGCAGGAAATAGTTTGACATGGGAGTGAGAGTGTGTGTGGGGTAGGGAGTGTGACAGGAAAAGAGAGGTTTGTCTTGGGAGGAAGGAAAGGAGGAAGAGAGAGACAAAGGAAAATGGTGAGGCAGTAATGAGTGCCAAGGTGTAAAGGGAAGGGAGAGGAGGGGAATCCCTAGTGGGAGGTGATTGATAGCAGCAGAGTGATGGAGAGGAAGGAAGGGAAAAGAGAGAAATGAAAACAGGAGGGAGGGGAAGAAATGTGCATGCACCCACACATACCTCAAACCCCACCCTACAACCTACCCCTCTCCATATACACCCCTGTCACCTCTCCTCCTCAAGCACAAATCCCATGCACCCCATCACTACTACCCACATATACACATGCCTCCCCACATACCCCACACACATAACTCACACATTCATAACCCACCACCGCCTCCATTCCCCCCACTCCTAACACACATATGGGGAGAAGAGCGGAAGAAATTGAAGTGTGCAAGGTGGAAAGGGTGCTCCCAGCCATATACTCATTCACCTTGACATTCTTGCCCCTCCATATCACTCACACCCACACTCCCCAAAACACCCACACATGGGAGGAGAAGGAGAGAGCTACAAAGTGGAGAGTGCAAAGGGGACAGAGTGCACATATATACACACACACACACACACACACACACACACACACACACACACACACACCTCCTTCTGCTCACTCCTGGACCACCACCTACGTACACCCCAACTCCACACATATACAGGGACGAGGGACGTGGAAAAAATGTACCCATCCACACTCCCCATCCTCCCCATGAGAGGGGGGCTACAAACCAGAGAGTGCAAGGGAAGATTGCATGTGTCAGTAGGGGAAGAGGAGGTGTTGAATTAGGAGTAGGAGAGGAGGGGAGGGAGAGATGAACAAAATGGTCAATGAAAATGGAAGGGACGTGGAAAAGAAGAGTGTACACACACACACCTATACCCTCACTCACACTCACCTACACCATCACCTTCCTCTGTTTACACCCCTCACACACATAGAGCCCCCTTCTCTCCCCCCATAAACATAGAGGTGAGTAGTAGGAGAGATAGGATTTTCACCCATACATCCCCCATGATACATCATACTCCCTCCCCTACACCCAGGGATGAAGAGATGGGGACAAAATGAAGAGTGTGAGGATAAGAGATTGTGATTAGAAAAGAGTGCCCTCACCCATATACACACAAATGCCTCTCACACATACTCCATATACACTACTATCCTCCCCTCCACTGAAACATACACATGGAGGAGGAGGGGGAGACGGACAGTGCACATACACACACATCCCAGCACAGACATCCCACCAACACTACCAACTCCCCCCCCCTCAAACAAAACAGGGGTGAGAAAATAGTGTCCCCAATGTAACGCACCTACCCACCCCCACCACACACACAAATCTCATCTGTACCACAAGGTGGATATTATGAGGGGAAAGAGAGTGTGCCTACCCTGTCTCACACCCCTACTTATCCCCTTTCACACCACCTCATATCCATTCTCTGTCTCAAAACCCCGACCCACTACATAGATGAGGAGATGGGGAAAAGAATGCCCCCACCCATATACACACATACACAGCTACACAACTAACCCCTCCTCTGCATACACATGGGGAGAGGGGTACAAATTGGCGAGTGGGAGGGGCAAAGTGGAGAATGTGAAGGGACCTGCACACATCACCTGCATCCTCCTCTTCAACACACACACAATGCGGTGAGGAGACAGGGAGAAAGTGCAAAGGGGAAAGAGTGCCCCCAGCTATACATATACATACTCCCCACTCACGTCATACACACTATGGGCTCAGTTTTAAAACCCGTATGTGCATGTCCATGTGCATGCGGTTCCTGATATGCACACATGGACGCGATGATTTTATAACATACATGCACTGGCACACACATATTACAAAATATGATTCCCACGTGCTCACATGCACTGGATTTTAATATCCACATGCACATGTGTGGGCGGGTGTTGTTGAGTGCGCAAGGGGGGAGAATTAAAAAAAAAATACATGCAGCGACACAAGTAGGCCTTTTCCAGTTCCCACCCAGTCCGCTCCCAATGTTTTGGTTTTATATCTTACTGCTCCTTTGGAGCAGAAGTAACTTCCGGCCGGCGCACACTTCCCTGGCCCGCCCATGCCCCGCCCCTTTTGATCTGCCAGCACTTCTGGGCGTACTGGCAGATACGCGCATGGCCAGGCCGTTTATAAAATGTGCTCGGCGCATGCACATCCCGGCCATGCGTGTATTTCTAGGATTTTATGAGCGCCGGTGTTTGAAAATTTGGGTGTTACCACACACATTCCCCCAAAACCCTTAATAGATATATATATATCTTCATTTATAGATTAAATATATAATAATAAGAAAACAATAAAAGAACCTGTCCAAAAAAGGTTTAACCAGAACTTTCAAAAATTTCCTAGCAGATCCAGAGAATATCTTTATCTAATGTTATCCTCTCCCTTTCTTTCTCTACTCCCAGTTCTAGTACCTTGTTATTTGTAACTGCTTCCTCCTCACTAAAAGGTTACTCATTGTTCTTTGTACACCCCTGTTCTATGTAAACCGGCATGATGTGATTGTATCATGAATGCCGGTATATAAAAATTTTAAATAAATAAATAAATAAATAAATATTCATTTAACAGAAGATTTTAACTCTAAGAAATCTAACTATGGGAGGTCATTTATCAAAGTGCTATATGGCGTTTTCGCATGCGTTAAGGCGTTTTACACATGAAAAAAATGTCTTTAACACATGTGAAAACACTATTTAACGCATGCGAAAACGCCATAATGCATAGTGCGATGCAAATTAGAAAAAGGGGAGGAGTTTGGGGTGGGATTGTGGCCAAGCTTCATTAATTTGCGAAGCCATATCGCACGGCTTTAATGTGTATTTTAACTACACCTTTTTCTGTTGGCGCAAATGCTGTTTTTAGTTTAGTTTAGTTTATTGTTATTTATATACTGTTACATCAGACAAGCCTTCACAACGGTTTACAAAAGCAGAGCTCATACAGAATACAAAATTTTTGATAATATAGTAATAACAGCTAAATTACAAAGAAAAGATGAATAAATAAGCTGTTATGAGAAAAGATAAATAAAATAAAATACACATACTAATTAAATTTAAAATAGCATTACCAGAAAGCCTAAAATTAAAAATAATAATAAAATAAAACAATTCATAGAAGTTAGCACATAATATTAACTGAAGTTTTGCGGCTCATATCTATTGATTCCTGTTCAGTTCAGAGGTTTCATACTCTGCAAATGCACATTTAAATAACCAAGTTTTTAGATTTAAATTTCTTTTTTCTGATAACAATCTCAAGTAAGTGTGGTAAAGAGTTCCAGACTTTTGTTCCTGCAAGGATAAACATGATCTCTAACATGGCTGAGTCTTGCTGATTTAATAGTAGGTACTGATAGTAGACCCTTTTAGTAGTTTTAAGCTGCTGGAGATCCAGCCTAGCTGTCAGGGCCTTTCTACAACCAGTGAGAGAGAGAGAGAGAGAGAGAGAAAGAGAGATAAGGAGTGAGTGAGAGAGAGAAAGAGAGAGAGAGAGAGAGAGCCCTAGCCATAATGCCCTCATACTAGGTAGGTATTTATACCTCTATATGAGGCCTTACCTAGTCATTCGAGATGAGGTTTAGGTATTAGTGTAGGGGTTAGGGGAAACTTTGACATTCGAAGTGAGACGTACGAACAGAACAGTGAACATAAGAACATAAGAAATTGCCATGCTGGGTCAGACCAAGGGTCCATCAAGCCCAGCATCCTGTTTCCAACAGAGGCCAAAACCAGGTCACAAGAACCTGGCGAGTACCCAAACACCAAGAAGGTCCCATGCTACTAATTCAGTTAATAGCAGTGGTTATTAGCTAAGTAAACTTGATTAATAACAGTTAATGGACTTCTTCTACAAGAACTTATCCAAACCTTTTTTGAACTCAGCTACACTAACTACACTAACCACCTCCTCTGGCAACAAATTCCAGAGCTTAATTGTACGTTGAGTGAAAAAGAATTTTCTCCGATTAGTCTTACATGTGCTACTTGCTAATTTCATGTAATGCCCCCTAGTCCTTCTATTATCTGAAAGTGTAAATAACCGATTCACTTCTACTCGTTCAAGACCTCTCATTATCTTAAAGACCTCTATCATATCCCTCCTTAGCGTCTCTTCTCCAAGCTGAACAGCCCCAACTTCTTCAGCCTTTCCTCATAGAGGAGGTGTTCCATTCCCTTTATAATTTTGTTTGCCCTTCTCTGTACTTTCTCCATCGCAACTATATCTTCTTTGAGATGCGACGACCAGAATTGTACACAGTATTCAAGGTGCGGTCTCAGCATGGAGCGATATAGAGGCATTATGACATTAACCATCACCTTCCTAATAATTCCTAACATTCTGTTTGCTTTTTTGACTGCTGCAGCACACTGAGCTGATGATTTCAGAGTATTATCCACTATGATGCCTAGATCTTTTTCCTGGGTGGTAACTCCTAATATGGAACCTAACATCGTGTAACTACAGTAAGGGTTATTTTTCCCTATATGCAACACCTTGCACTTGTCCACATTAAATTTCATCTGCCATTTGGATGCCCAATCTTCCAGTCTTGCAAGGTCCTGTAATATATCACAATCCTCTTGTGATTTAACTACTCTGAATAATTTTGTATCATCCGCAAATTTGATAACCTCATTCATCGTATTCCTTTCCAGATCATTTATAAATACATTGAAAAGCACCGGTCCAATACAGATCCCTGAGGCACTCCACTGTTTACCCTTTTCCACTGAGAAAATTGACCATTTAATCCTACTCTCTGTTTCCTGTCTTTTAACCAGTTTGTAATCCACAAAAGTACATCGCCTCCTATCCCATGACCTTTTAGTTTTCTTAGAAGCCTCTCATGAGGGATTTTGTCAAAAGCCTTCTGAAAATCCAAATACACTACATCTACCAGTTCACCTTTATCCACATGTTTATTAACCCTTTCAAAAAAATGAAGCAGATTTGTTATGCAAGACTTCCCTTGGGTAAATTCATGTTGACTGTGTTCCATTAAACCATGTCTTTCTATATGCTCTCTTGTGAAGATTTGATGACCTTCAGAGTGAGGAAACTCACACAAAGATGAGATTTGTGCAGTGTTCTCTCAACCTAGCTTGATGTTACCCGAGTAGAGACTCCATCAAGCTAGGTTGCGAAAACATTGCACAAATCTCATCTTTGTGTGAGTTTCCTCACGCCGAAGATCATCAAATCTTCACAAGAGAGCACTGTTCTGTTCGTATTTCTCACTTTGATTTTCAAAGTGGCCCCTAACCCCTACAGTAATACCTAAACCTCACCTCGAGTGACTAGGTAAGCCTCATATAGAGGTATAAATACCTACCTAGTATGAGGGCATTATGGTTAGTCTCTCTCTCTCTCTCTCTCTCTCTCTCTCTCTCTCTCTCTCTCTCTCTCTCTGGGCCCTGATAGCTAGGCTGGATTTCCAGCAGCTTAAATGGTCCCCCTAGCAGCTGTATGTATGAAATACAACAATTCTGGCACTTATCACAAAAACAGTTTGTGCTAATACCTATGCAGAGCACTTTGCAATAAACTGCCTATTACCATAAAACACACCCCTTTTCCTATCACATGCAATATTTAGTGCATTTTGATAAAGCCAGGCCTATATTTGGTCAAAAAAGATAAAGCTGTTACCCTTAAGCATAACAATACATTTACAGGGTATTTTACATAATACTCAGCACCAATTTCTATAACATGAGAATGCAATTACAGCCCTGCAAAGGCTTCCTTCTAAGTTGGGTAACTCTAGAAAATCCAGGAATAATCTAACTTTATGTCCAAAGTTAAGCTTTCTTTTGGAAAAAAAAACCCCAAACATTTTAACCCATTATGTCCCCAGTGTCCTATTTAGAGGACAGCTTCTTAAAAATTTGCGATATAATGAGTTAAATGCCCTATCTCTTTCCAGCTTTGGGGCTAGATAAAAAACAACTCAACTGCTCTGTACATAATTACCTAATAGCCTATGTACATAATTTACTCATAAGACAATTTCTTCGTTCTCTTTCATATCTACGTTATAGGTAAAGAGACATTTATTATCTTAGCAGTTTTATATGCATCAGTTTTATTAAGTTACTTGTCAACTGCATCCTAACCGCAGTGTATCATTATTCTGTTAATTGTTAATTGTCAAGCGCACCTTCTGGCGCAGTTTCTCGTTTTTGTGAACCGATGTGCTATCCCTGATGAACGTTGGTATATAAAAGCACTAAATAAGTAGATAAATAAATAAATACATAAATAAATAAATAAATAGAGTGACCAATAAGTTGGCCCATGTAGAAATCTCCTTCTTGGTTGTTTCCAGTATAGTTGACAAGTCCAAATTTCAACTTAACTCAATTACATCCATACTACCCCTTATAACTAACTAGTCCTGACATTGGCAAGTTATAGAATCTATCAGTATGGGAAGAGATTCTGCTGGAAAGTTTACTCAATTAAGTACTTCTTGAACCTCTCATAAAGAGAATAAAGTGGAGATTTTGGAAAGTTCGAAAATAAATTATTTCTATTTCTAACTCTATTTTCTAGATGTTTCATCTTTGAAAGAAGTACTCAGTTGTCCTTAATTTCAAGCACTTTTGCTTATTGTAATGTTTTTTTTAATCATAATCTCCCAGTCTCTGTTCCTGGATTTCAAATTTAGGGGCTGCTTCTTTAGTAAAATTACACAATTGTCTTAAACATTTAGAGCAAATTCCTAGAGTTTTACACATGCTTTGCAAGACCTCCTCTAAGGTGGGGATCCCTGGGGGAAGAAACACACTTACACATCCCCCACTCCAGGGTAAACTTCTGGTGACATGATTGAAATCCTCCTGCTGACTGGATTTGGAGGGCTGCTCACATCCACCATTGTCCCCCCTTCATTGACAAAGAAGCAGAATCTTCAACCTGAATGCCAGATTAAAAATCTTCCTACCAAGAGCATGCATGCTAGAGGAGCCAGCTGTTTTCTCCCACTGAGACTGTTTTTCAGCTTTGCTACCTCCAGGTCTGTGGGTGTTGGGAATGATGGCATGATTCCACCACTATGCATGAAAAGAGGCATTCTGCTAGGTGGACTTAAGGACACTGCCAAGGCATTAGGATCAGCATCTTTTTGGTTTTCCTGCAGCCCCAATCCTTCTTCCTGATTTCCATTCTGACCTGGTATGATAAGACATATCCATTGGACCTCAAGTAGATGTTGAGGGATCCATCTGGTAAGATTTCACCTTACTTTTTCTCTTCCTAATTCTGAATTTTAAAAAGAGCAATTCTTTGCAGAAAACATGAGGAATTAATTTAGGTCAAAGAGCTAAAATGCCTTTTTTGGGCAGCTGTTATTTTTTGTCCATCATCCTCTAATGAATCTATGGCCGTCTTCTTTCTAGTGGTTATGCCTCTCCCCGTGTACACTAACTGTTTTCTAGTTCTGACTACTGCCTTTGCACAATATTTCATTATCTTAAGATTATCAGATATGGTCACCCCAAAATCTATCTCTTGTGTAAAACAGTACCTCATGACTCATTCCAAAGTGCTGTCTTGAATTTCTGTTTCTCAGATGCATTACTCTGCTCTTTTTAGCATTGAAACATAGCTGGCATGCACTCAATCACTCCTTGATCTTTTTTATATTGTTCCTCCTCTTTTCTACTCCCTCAAGGGTGTGAACTCTTGCAGATCTCAGTGTCATCAGCAAAAAGCCCAACTTTTCTAATAACCCCCTTTGTAATACCACTCATGAAGATATTGAACAGACAAGTGAAGGGTAACCAGCAAAAAGCAGACATCCTAAAAAAATATTTTAGTTCAGTAATCACTGAAGAAGGGAGAGGAGAAGAACCACCATTTCTTTTGAACCAGAGCCCTTAATTATCATTGTTGATATCAATTCATTGTTAATTGGCCAATCACTTATGTCTGATTAGTATGTATGTCTCCCAAATCAGTAAAGCATTAGGTTTTCCATATTATGTGTTAATGAGTACAAAAGCTGAAGGTTTTGAATCAGACAGGAGTACCAACATAAAGGAAAATGTGTATTATATCTTTGTCTGTCCTTTCTTCACCTTTCCTTTACTGCGCTATCTTGTCTGTCTGATTCTCACAGGGGACATGGATTACAACTGGTTGGACCATACGTCTTGGCATAGCAGTGAGGCATCCCCAATGTCTTTGGTGAGACATGTGGAGCCTTACCATTCAATTTCCTTTATCATTCCACTTTTCCTTTGTTTTATTTACACCTCTGCATGTTTTCTTTTTTGTATCCTTTTTTTATCCCACACCTGTAGGGGGCAGTCAAAGGGGAAAAAGAAAAAACTAGTGAGCAGGCAGTTTTGTCGGACTCTAACACCTTGTCTGAGAAACAAAAAGAAAATGGTGTGCTTTGGTGGCCACTCTTTGGAAGAGGACTTGGAATGGTCTGAGCCTCAGATTAAAGGACTCTGGGGTAAGATACGTGTAGTAGCACGACCCTTAACGAGGAGCATAGCCTATAGCGGACAAGGTACTGAGATTGTGGAGCCTGCATTTTAACTTGCTCATTTGGTCTTCGTTTGCTATCTGTCACTCATTAAAACAGTATTTACCATGAAGATGGGGTATTTCCTAGACAATGTAGCATTTCTTAAGGTGCAGAAAAGAAAAACAAAACCAAAAACTTCTGTTTACTTTGCTGTTTTTACTCTCTTCAGCAGCATAAGAATCAAAATTAATCATAAGGCACAAAGGAATGTTTTTGGTCTTACATTGCATGGTAATATTTTATGTTGCCCCTAATTATAAGTTATTAGTACTTTGGAGATTCCATTGGATTGGCTTGTTGCTTGCATACATGTCCCTGGGGAATGGAATATGAAATTAAATTTAAAATAGTTGAATCCCAGGTTAAAAGGAAGAAAATCTGGGTCTGATTGCACAGAAAAGTTGTTTTTCTTTTTTTCCATTTCACTGACATGTTTCTTTTTTGATTTTGTTGTTATGGCATTTTGGCGCAGTTTTGTATAGTCAAATAGTCTTTGCCATCTGCTTTATGTGCTTTTGTGCTTTCTGTGTGGTGGGATGGGTTATTTTTTTCAGTGGGGAAAACAGGAAAAAATAATTGCCTGTTATCTGATACTTTTGCTATGAATTTGAGCATGGAACTATATTATAACCTGTATATGGATTTGCTATGATACACAATGTATGCGTAATACATTTTAAAGCATGTAGTTCTACGATGATAAATAAATATAAGATTGTATATTTATGAGTGGTACGAATATTAAATATAGTTACATTTGGTAATGTAGGCTATTTTCCTGTAACTTTAATTTTGTATCCTTAATAATTGCACTTTTGGTTCTTCATGTGTGAGGATTAGCAACCCATGTTCTATAAGAAATATGTTGCTCTAAGCATTAGTTTGCTGTATAGCATTTTTTTCGAGCAATGAGAAACTTGAAATATCCACACAAAGACAATTTTTTAGGGCCTAATGATTTCTGCAGGATAAAATACTATAATAGATTAGAACCTTTTTGAATCTTTACGACAGACTTTTCTTAATAAATGGTTTGTTGTGTAGGATATCTCACTCATTCTGTTGCTTCTGGTAAGATCTGCTTAAATTAGATCCCTGTAAGTGTTACTCTTTAAAATAAATATGAATAGATTTCTTGAAATAATGCCAGAAAAACTATAACAATTGTGTAATCATAGTATTTCATAGTACATTCTGAATTTTGTAAAGTAGAAATTTATAACTGTTTTTATAGATATTTCATAGACAAAGATAACTTTTATTTTTACATTAACACCATAGCATCCTGTGACTTGGCAGCCATCCAAAGATGGAGACCGTCTAATTGGCCGGATTTTGTTAAACAAACGATTAAAAGACGGAAGTGTTCCTAGAGATTCAGGCACAATGCTTGGGTTAAAGGTTAGTACTATTTTTAGAACATTTTTTATATTTAACTGTTGATTCTTTGTTTGTTCATCAAAAGTAAAATGTACAGTATGTTAGAAATGTAAAAAGTATTTGGATTTTTAGTCTACCTTTCCAAATAATGCTTAAGGTGGCTTACAACATTAGTAGTATTCAGGTAAAGTAATTCCCTGCCCCAAAAAGCTTATAACCTAAGGAATGTTCAAAGAGGTTGTACACGTAAAAATAGCATATGTGTATGTAAGTAGCATGTGCACACATATATGCCATTTTTATAAATGTCGAGAGTATGCATATATTTTTTATTGTACATGTAATTTTACCAGAGAGAAAAAAGGGACGATCTAGGGATGTTCCAGGGCAGGATTCTGAAGATCTCACAGTAGTTATTTTGTAAGAAACATACTCAAATATAGTTTCTTACTAACTGTGGAGTTTATAAAGTATTTATATATATATATATATATATATATATATCACTGAACTTATTTGTACATTTTTACACTTGCTATGTGGATGGGAGATCTGGGTCAAATAGTGGAGGTCCAGTATGCAGTGGAGAAGGACTAGGTGACCTGGCAGAGGTATCAATGAACTAGAGGTTCCAAGTATGTGCATAAGTATTTTCAAAACAATATAAAATTCTGGAAGTTTATTCAGTGTCATAATTATTTTGCACATAAAATATAGAAGGTGAATTTTAAAAGCCTGGTACTTATATCAATTAGGGGATGCATCTCAAAAATGTCCAAAAAGGGGTGGGATGTGGGCATTTCGGGGCCTAGCCAAGAGATGACTGTGTAAATACTTGTGCACCCTGGCGCACAGAGGTTCCCTGCCATGTAATGGATGACCTGTAGCTCATAAAATAAAAGAATCAAGCCATTTCTGAGGGGTTTAAAGGGTCTGCGATAATGGGGATTGGTGGTTGGAGGACCTGTTAACTGGGTGAACTGGTGGATGAACTGCTAAACTGGAAATGGCATGGGCACATGTTCCTTTAAAATCCCCCATCTTATGCGGTAGAATTGGTGTTTGCACACCCATGCTTATGGCCAGGCTGTTTTAAAACGTGCACATATACACACATGTTATAAAATAGATACATCTCTGGATGAGGGCCAATGCACGCACACAAATATGCACCCGCCTGTTGGTTTGAAAGCTACCATCCCTTGTGCGTATGTTTATAAAATGGGTAGAGAAAATATGTGTTTTCTTGCACTGGAAATATACACATGTACTTTCAGGGCAGAAATTCGCTCCAGCTGCACAGTTTATAAAATACTAGTATTAATCTCCATTTAGGTGTGCAAATGCTGTATTACTGATAGGTTTGCAAGTTAGGTCCTAATTGGGTATATGAGGTAACAGGAGATAAAGTGACTAACCCAAGATCACAAGAACTGTCAGTGAGATAAGTGGGATTTGAAACTTAAGTTTCTTGGTTTTTAACCCATTGTTCTAACCACTCATCCAGGGTAGGCAATTTAAGCTCTTGAGTACTCAAGTCAGTTGAATTTTCAAGATATCCACATTTGTTTGCAGTGGAGACAATGCATGCAAATGTATCTCATTACATATATAGTATGGATAACTTGAAAACCCAACCTGTTTTCAGTACTTGAGGACATGAGTTTCCTACCTCTGCCTTAGGCTGTGTAATTAAGAAAAAATGTTTCTTACATTTACTATAATTGTATCCAGTAATATAAGTTTGTTAAAATCATATGCAAAGTTTACAAGGTGACTGCTTTAAATATTCTAAGCATATTTTGTATAATGCATTTTATATTACATCATCATATATTTATTTATGTAGCTTTATTAATTGCCTTCTATATATTCAATTCAAAATGACTTAAAACAACCCCCCCCCCCCCCCCCCAAAAAAAAGGCATCATCATATAACCACCATAGAAGAGAGCATAGCGCTATAAAGGTTCATGGATCCAATTTTTAGGATTCAATAAATCAAACTTGAGAGATTGATGAAATCAGCATATCCTTCATTTATTAAGTAATATACGTGCAAAGAAATCTTTAGGTCCCCCGAAACGGACAGTGTTTCGTCACAAGAGATGCGTCGGGAGGGACAAAGCCCAATGGTAAAGCGGTGGGATAGGTGACTTGAAATATGTTGAATGTTGAGCGTTGGAGATAATGAAAATGTAGAGGGAATCCAAAACAACTTGCAGTTATTAGCAGCAGCATCTCCTTAAGGAAGAGTTTCAGAAAGGAACATACAATTTTTACCGATTCTCCACCATACTTTTTCATCGAATCGGTAAAAATTGTATGTTCCTTTCTGAAACTCTTCCTTAAGGAGACACTGCTGCTAATAACTTCAAGTTGTTTTGGATTCCCTCCATAGGGCTCTACATTTTCATTATCTCCGAAGCTCAACATTCAACATATTTCAAGTCACATATCCCACCACTTTACCATTGGGCTTTGTCCCTCCCGATGCAGCCCTTGTGGCGAAACACGGTCCGTGTTGGGGGACCTAAAGACTTCTTCGCAAGTATATCACTTAATAAATAAAGGATAAGTTGATTTCATCAATCTCTCGTTTGGTTTATTGAATCCTAAAAATTGGATCCAATAATCTTTATAGCGCTATACTCTCTTCTATGGTGTTTACCTAACTGTATACCGCTCAACATCTCCACTCCTTATTAGCCATCATCATATAACCACCATAGAATAGTCTTTAGATACAAAATATGAGTTTGTTAACATGCAATTATATTGTTTATTCAATTGCGGGTAGATTTTGAAAGGTGCACACACATGAATGCGCCGATGCAGGCATGTTATAAAATCGTTGGGCCATGCGCATATGCGCGCCGGATTTTGTAATCAGCGCGCGCATGTGCACGCGGTGCGCGCAAGGGGGGGTACAGTTTTGCAAATTTTGCTCGGCGACACATCCCGGCCTTCCCCAATTCCCTCTCAGTCCACTCCAAATAAGGAGCAAACTGGAAGGGAACTTCCCTACTCCCTACCCTAACCTCCCTTCCCCTTCCCCTTCCCCTTCCCCCCAACCCCTAATTCCTACCTTTTTGGGTTTATTTTTTTTTCCCAACTTACTTCAGGGCCCGACCTGAAGTAAGTTGCACGCACCGGAAGCCGGGACAGCGATCAATGCTGCTTTCCTGGGTCCGGGAAACTTCAGGATGACCTGCAGTTAAAGAGTCGTGAGCCCACGACAATACTTTCTTGCGCAGGCGAGCAGGCACTACCGTCTTGCCTAGGGCAACTACCTCTGAAGGTGCAAGGACGATCTTGGCAGGGTCTAAGATGTATTGAGGCGTATTGGGGGTATCTTCAGTCTCCGCGGTGTGAGAGAGGGCATCTGCCCGAACATTCTTAAATGCTGGTCTGTAGTGGAGGAGAAAGTTGAAGTGGCTGAAAAATAGAGACCAGCGAGCTTGCCAGGGATTGAGGCACTGGGCCCGGTACAGAAACTCTAGGTTCTTATGATCCGTATAAACAATTACAAGGTGTTGGGCCCCTTCCAGCCACTGATGCCACTCTTCCAGTGCCAGCTTAATAACCAGCAGCTCCTTGTCCCAGATACCGTAATTCTTTTCGGTGGGTGAGAACTTCTGAGAGAAGTAGGAGCATGGCAACAATTTACCTTTATTGAATATTTGGCTTAGGACCGCTCCTACCGCAAGGTTAGATGCGTCCACCTCTATGACAAACTGACATTGAGGATCTTGATGATGGAGACATACGTCCCGAAGAAAGGCTCTTTTTAGCTCCTGGAAGGCTTCTTGCGCCACCTGAGACCAATTTCTGGCGTCTCTCCTTTTTTGGTTAGGGCAGTGAGCGGGGCCACTATCTGGGAGTAATGTGGTATAAACTGGCGGTAAAAGTTGGGAACCCTAAGAAGCGTTGAAGAGCCTTCATCCCCATTGGGCGAGGCCAATCCTTAATAGCTGCTACTTTATCCGGATCCATGTGGAAGCCCGTGGAGGATACAATGTACCTAAGGAACAGCAGGGATTCTTGTTCGAACTGGCACTTCTCCAGTTTGGCAAAGAGACGGTTGTCTCGTTGTTTTTGTAGCACTTGTCGAACGTGCAAGCGATGCGTGGCCAGATCCTTGGAGTAAATCAGGACATCATCTAGATATAAGATGACGGAAGTATGCAACATATCTCTCAACACTTCATTCATAAGGTTTTGAAAAACCGCCGGGGCATTACCCAAGCCGAAGGGCATGACCAAATATTCATAATGTCTGTCTCTCGTGTTGAAGGCGGTTTGCCACTCATCGCCTGGTTGTATCCTTACCAGATTGTACGCACCCCGAAGGTCCAATTTGGAGAAAATCTGGGCTCCTTGCAGTCGGTCTAGGAGTTCCGGAATTAGCAGCAATGAATACCTGTCTCGTCTCGTAATGGTGTTGAGGCCACAATAGTCGATACAGGGCCTAAGGGATCCATCCTTCTTCACTATTAAAAAGAACCCGACTCCAGCTGGAGATTTGGAGGGTCGGATGAAACCACAATCTAAGTTTTCCTGAATGTAGCTAGACATAGCCTGGGTCTCCGGAAGTGATAAAGGGTATACGTGCCCCCCTGGGGGGTGTGGTACCTGGCGACAAGTCTATGGCACAATCAAAGGGCAAGTGTTCTGGAAGGAGTTCAGCTTTTTCTTTAGAGAAGATGTCCTTGTAGTTCTGGTAGGCTTGGGGTATAGACACCGAGGTGGTCAACAGCAGAACACATGGCCGTGGGACTATGGCCAAGCAGGAATTAAAACAGGAAGGACTCCAAGATGCAATTTGAAGAGTATCCCAGTGGATAACCGGGGAATGCTTCTGGAGCTAGGGCAGACCCAAAATGATCAGATGAATGGCTCTCTCCAATATAAGAAACAATATTTCTTTGGTGTGCAGGAGGCCTGTGCAGAGAGTTAAGAGCTTGATGATGGTGGAAATACTCCCTGGAAGAGGGGTTCCCTGAATAGAAGAAACTCAGAGTGGAGGGTGAAGTGGCTGTACGGCAAGCTGTAATTGCTGGAAGGATCATAGAGAATAAAGTTCCCTCCGGCTTCGGAGTCCACAAATGCTAATGTAGCGAAGGAACCGCCAGGGTATTCTAAAGTCACCGGTACAGTGCATTGGGGAGCGATATTTGTAGTACCTAGGGTCAGCTCCCCGATGAGACCTAGGACCTGGCGTTTCCCAGCCGTTCACCACACTGAGCCAAGAAGTGCCCCTTGTTGCCGCAATATAAACAGAGGCCTAGGGAGCGTCGGCGTCTTTTTTCCTCCTGGAGAGGGGACCTCGCCCCAACTGCATGGGTTCCGCCCCTTGGCTACCTGAAGGCTTTGGAGGGGATGCCATCGGCCGAGAAAAATGCAGGTGCTAAGTTAGTCAGTCTTCGGGTAGATCTTTCCTCATGGAAGCATAGTTGGAATCGACGGTCAATCCATCCAGCCAGGTCAATCATCCCATCTAAATCGTCGGGAAGATCTCTTGCCGCTAGCTCGTCTTTGAGGCGTGGGGACAGACCTTCCAAGAATATCCCGTGAAGGCTGTCCTCCCTCCAGTCTAGCTCGGTAGCCAATGTGCGGAATTCAACCGCGTATTTGGCTAGCGAACAGGTACCCTGGCTTAACCGTAGTAATTCCGCAACTGCCGTAGACTGTGAGTGGACTCATCAAAAATCTGTCTAAAGATAGTCACGAATTGTTCCAGTCTCCCAGGATGGGATCCTTTCATTCCCATAACGGCGAGGCCCAGGCTAGGGCCCTGCCCTCCAACAGGGAAATGATATAGCTGGTCTTCACTAGATCTGACGGGAACTGTGATGGAAGCAGGATTAAGCGTACGAAGCATTGGTTGAGGAAACCACGGCACTGTTTTGGCCTCCCCCGAGTACCTGGGCAGGACCGGCACCTGTGTGGAGGTCGCAGGTCCGAGGCTTGGCATCAGAACAGGAGCAGGGGTTGTTACCGGGGATGTAGCATCCAGACGGTTTGCCAGTCTCTCTACTGTGGCCGTCAGTACATCTAAGCAGTATTGCTGCTGTGTAGCCGCTGAGCGATACCAGGAATGGCCTGGAGGCCAGCAAGGTCCACCGGGTCCATGGCCTTGCAAAACTGTTACATTCATGGACCCTTGGGCCAGCTAGAAGGTGATGATGCAGTGCTAGGAGAAACCCACAGTGGAGTTGTAGCCGGGAGGCGGACTTGCAGAAGAGATCTGAGAGTTGAAGTAGAGATCCTAGGGAGTCTTCACCATGGAAGCCCGCGATCCCCCCAGGAGGAGCCCGTGAGGACCTGAGCCACTTGGACTTAGGCGCGAAGAAGAAGTTGGAGCTGGGAGACCAACAGGAAGTTCACACCACTGGAAAGCCCACGGTTCCTCCGGGAGGAGCCCGTGAGAACCCGAGCCACTTGGACTTAGGAGCAGTCTCCGAAGGATGACAAGAGAGAAGTACTCTCCAAATCAAGACAAACTGTAGAGATGCTAGAAGCAGGGTCAGGCAAGCGTCAGGGCAGGCGGCAGACAGCAGTAGCCAAGGACGAGCCGAAGTCAGGAACCAGGGAGATGATCCGAAGTCAAAACCAGGAGACAAGCCGAGGTCAGGAGCCAGGAAGACGATCCGAAGTCAAAGCCAGGAGACAAGCTGAGGTCATGAGCCAGAAGATGATCCGAAATCAAAGCCAGGAGGAAAGCCAAGGTCAGGAGCCAGGAAGACGCCGAAATGGTGACTAGACAGCAACTAGAGAACTCAGAAAGTGGAACCTCGCTGCAAGGCAAAGAAGAAGAGTGTGAGCAGGATTTAAATAGTTTTGTCAGCGTCTGACATCAGTTCAGAGGAGGAGTAGGTTTTCCTCACGCTGGTCCCTTTAAATTTGCAGCCCTTGTGCGCGCTCGCTTAGTGGGCGGAATCTGGGCCGAAGCAGGAAGTGCCGGGGCTTGGCTGCGGAGAGGCTTGGCTGCGGAGGGCTTGGCTGTGGAGAGGCCAGGCTGCAGGCCGCGAAAGAGCGGGGGAACTCCGGGAGACACTTCGGAGCTGGACTGGAGGGAGATAGGAGCCTGGCCGCGGCACTCCGCGGGCCCAAAACGCAACAACCAGTGTGGGCAATTATATGGGAAATAACAACACCTTTTCCCAGGGTGCTATGGAGGCGATAATGACTAGTGCAGCCGATATCGCTGCGTATGATAACCCGGCACCGTGTGCGTTACCATACACTGTGATGCGGCCAGGTGCTCATTTGCCTCCCCATGCCCATTTTTCCTACTGTGGGTGATCATTTCGCTATAGTATAGCAAAATGATGAATCTAGGCCTTAGTTTGGAACCTCAGTTATCATCAATGAAATCACATCAGATCAGTTTCCTCTCATAGACAGAGGGAGGTCACTCCATAATTTAGGTGCTGTCATGGAAAATGATCAGTTTTGGAATCTGACATTTTGAAATCTTCTAACCGAATAGCATTGTAGTTGAAAATCATATTTTAAACATATATTTCTGATTGGAGATTTCCATGATATTTTATTGGACATATGTGGTGGACCCAGACATTGAATTATACTGTAACCCCACTGGCAAACAGTGCAATTTCACAAGAAGAGGTGCAGCTGATTCCTATTATGAACAACCCAAAACTAATCCCATAGCCATGTTTTTACTACTTGAAGCTCCCGAAGTAAATTACCATGAAGTCCCCAGTAAATTAGGTTACAATAATCTAATATCACAATAACTAGGACATAGACAACAGATTTTAACATTTGAAAATTCAAAAGAGATTTCAATTGCCACACTAATATCAGTTGTCCATATGCAGTGCAGAGCACAGCATTAATTTGACTTTCCAGTGACCAACTAGAATTTAACATGACCTCAAGAAATCTCTATCATCGCTAGCTGTGACTGACTGCCCCTCAATTTGGAGTTGATATTTTTCCAAATTGGTTCCCACTTGTAGAATTTCAATTTTCTTAATGTTCAAAAACAGATAGTTTATACCTTAAACCAATTACCAACTACTTTGATACAATTGTGAAATTGGAAAGATCCTGTCTCAAATCAGCTCCCAGGGATACTGAATTTGAACGTCATCAGTGTATATGAACAGGTAAACCAAATGAATGAATAATGTCTCTCAATGAGATTAAACTGACATTCAACAACAAAGGAGATAATGAAGATCCTTGTGGAACTCCCCAATTTACAGAACACAAATGAGTATATTGCCCAGAAATATATAATTGCTTCCTATTTGTTAAAACACTGGAAATCCAGCTCAAAACACTTCCTTCCAATACCAACACAACTGACAATGAGTCTCCAAGAATATCATGATCAACCAAGTCAAAATGCTTGATAAATCCAGTAAAATCTATCAGTACTGTGAATCAGCTATGTAACTGTGGCAGTACGGAGTCCATCAACGCCACCATAATGGTCTCCATACTATAGCCCTTATGAAAGCCAGCTTGGGCTAAATCCAATCTATTATTATTTTCCTAAAATTCAGAAATCTCAGAGGTCATCACCCTTTCCAGAACTTTAGCTACAAAGGTAAATTAGCAACAGGTCTATAAGAACAGACTCTAGGATCTACTTTAGCATTTTTTAAAATAGGAGACATCACAAACTTTTTCAACTGATCAGGGACCAACCCTTCAGACAGAGAAGAATTGATCACCATCCACATCCCTTCAATTCTGGTACAGCTAATAAGTCAATTAAATATGATGGGCAAGGATTGAAAATATTTCAATTTCTTTACCCAGTTTACCACCAATTTAATTTCCATAAGAGAAACTGATTCAAATTGTCTAAAACCTTCAGAACTCTCCAGATCGGCCAAATTAGGTTCAGGAATAACATCAGAAACTTCTTCCTGTAATAATAATCCATTCACATCCTCAGTGATAACTGATGTTTAAAAGTCAAGTGAGTCCACAGTTCCAGTTACCTTTTCCCCACCTCTATTGATAGATTTTCTCAAATGTGATACTTTTTCCTCAATAAAGGAATGAAGTGAGTTTACAGTCAGGAACATCTTCATAAACAAGATTCTTTATTATCCTCCCCTAACATAGTACCTATAATCTAAAAATTGTTCTTGAGTCATTATTGGGCTTTCTCAATAGTTTCTGACTAAAACTGTACACCACTGTTATACTCTACTATTCATACATGGAATTTCTGTCCATAAGATTCCACAGTGTATTTTGTTTCCTGTGGGATTTGTATCATGCTTCACTCAATGCCATCATTTACATATAGTTCCACCCCATCCACGAATTTGATCTACTCTGTCAAGTTGATATAAAGTATACTCTAGCATTACAGTGTCCCACTAGTTATCCTCCTTGCTCCACATCTCTGAAATTCCTATTTATTTATTTATTTATTGGTTTTTATATACCGGAAGTTCCTGTATACAATACATATCACTCCGGTTCACATTTAACAGAGATAACTATCGCCGGGTAGGCGGTTTACATGGAACATGTATGTCTATATAGGAATATTGTTATGTATTCTAAATCTCTAGTCCTACTATTCTAATTTCTGGCATTTGCATGCATGCATTTTATAATATGTTTTTTATTTGAACTTTCATTTGTATTCACCATCTGCTTATTAGCAGATGATACAGGCAGAGTAGAGTCATTCACATCTAGGTGTCCTTTATCCACATCCATCTGGGCTACTTCAACCCTAACCACAACCTCTTTACTAGGATATTCCAACTTCCCTGTTTTGCAAGTATCTTTGGAAAATACCTCCCTCCAAATTATAAACTGCTGAGAGACTTTCAACATTTTCCATGTTCTAATTTAAAAACTGTTTTTTCTCCTTTTTAAACATTACTGCCTGCAACTGTTTTCCACCTTGATTAAGGTAGAGCCCATCCTTTCAGAATAGTCTCATTCCCCCAGAATGTTGCCCAGATCTATCAAATCTAAAGCCTTCTTCTATGTAGCATCATCTTATCTATGTCTTCAGACTCTGAAGCTTTGCCTGCCTCTGGGGCATTGTGCTTGTAACGAGGAGCATTACCAAGAATGCAGCCCTGGAGAGATACTAGATTTCAATTTCTTTCCTAAAAGCCCAAATTTTGCCTCCAGAATCTTCTTCCCACTCCTTCCTATTTTATTAGTACCCACATGTACCACGACAGGGGGCTCCTCCCCAGCACTCTCTAAAATCTTATCTAGGTGATTTGTAAGGTCTACCATTTTTGCATCAGACAGTCAAGTTAATAAGAAATCCTCATTTCTACCAAGATCTACATTCCTAATGATTGAATTGTCAACTTCAGTGGCTGTCCTTACCCTTTCCTCCTGGCCACAAGCCCTTGGATACCCAATCTTGATGCAAGAGGATACTGCATCAACTAGAGAGTAGGACCTAGCTACAAGATCACTTCATGCTACACCACAGTGATGCTATCCTTCCAGGTGATCTTACTCCTCTAAGGTAATACAAGGCTGCCAGACTAGAGTTGGTACTTTACTAGTCTTCTCTATTAATCTCTCTGTCTGTCTCAGCTCATCCATGTCTACCACTCTAGGCGCCAAAGATCAGACTTGTTCTCTGAGAGCCAGGAACTCTTTGGATGAAAAACACCTATATAACGTCTTGCCTGCTGGTAGATAATCAGATATGTGGCATTCAGTGTGAAGGACTGGATAGCCTGCATCTTGTTACTGGACTGTTGTCTGCATTCTAATATTGTTGAGTTCATTTATTTATTTATTTAGAAGTGTTTCTATACCGCTTTTACAAACAGAGTTTAGTCAAAACAGTTTACATAAATGTAAAAAACATAAAAATAATACAATAACTAAAAAATTACATAGACCACAGTTGTTAGATATGTAAATTTACGAAGGGAATAGGGATGTCTAATCTATTGTAAAGTCCTACAAATTTATTTTATATATTTTATATTGGTTAGTCAAAGATTTGCATGGGGACTGCATCTAATCTATTTGTTAGGTCAGGGTTATAATTCTTATTGTCTATAATTCAAAGAATGTGCCTGGGATGGGTGGGAGTTGGGGAGGGAGGCAAGAAATTAATATATATAAAAACTAAAGTCTAGGGTTTTTTTTTTAAGTACTCCAACACAAAGAGAAAATAAAGTCTTGGGCTTTTTTTAAGTATACAGACAGACAAGGAAACAAAAATTTAGGGCTTTTTAAAGCATTCAAACACACATGGAAACTAAAGTATATGTTTTTTTTAAAGTGTACAAACAGGGAAACTAAAGTCTAGAGATTGTTTACATGTACCAATACTCATGGAAACTAAAGTGCAAAGTTTTATTACGTGTACAAACAAATAGGACTTATTAAAATGTGCAAACATAGGGCAAATGAAGTCTAGAAATTTTAAAATGCACATACAGCGAAATCAAAGTCTTAAGGATTTTAAATATTCTAAGACACAGGGAACCTAAGAATTCAACCCTCTATGTCTATCTCCTCACACAGGCTTTAAGTTATAATTTCCCAAACAGCAATACTTAAAATTTGTGCAGCAGAGTCAGCTCTTTCTCTTAGTAGTCCCTCCGGATTAAGGCAGCTGAGCTTCTACCTTGCTATATTTTTTCAAACAAACTCCTTTGAAGACTCACATTGCAATTGGTTTGACAGTGATTCCCTTGGCTAATGTTCCTTCCAAACAATACTTTAGTTAATAGCTATTGAAGTGAACATCACACTTCAAACAGTTGTTCACTCAGCAAGCACACAGAGAAACTAAAATATAGGGCTTTTTTTTAAAGTGTGCAAACATTCAGGGAAACTAAAGTCTAGGGCTTTTTTAATGTGTGCAGACATACAGGGAAACTAAAGTCTAGGGCAGAGATGGTCAACTTTGGTGCTCAAGAGCCACAAACAGACCACATTTTCAGTATATCCACAATGAATAAGCATGAGATATATTTGCATACAATGGAGACAATGTGTGCAAATCTATTCATGCACATACATTGTGGCTCAACTGAAACCTGGCCTGTTTTTGGCTCTTGAGGACTGGAGTTGGCCACCCCGGTCTAGGGCTTCTTTGGCCTGCCCAGATAACAGCACTACATAGCCAGCAGAGGATGAAGCCAAAGGAATGCTGGGAGACCATTTAAGGTAGAAATGGCACAATTTGGCTGGCTTTGTCTGATTGTGCGGGATGAGAATGGCCAGGATTTGGAGCCAGGAAAAGAGGAGTGCATCTGTCAGCTCTTTACTCATTTCTTCTCCTGAAGAGTTAGTTATCAAGAGAGAGACAGAAATCGGCACTGTGAGGAAATAGAAAGTCAGACAGCTGTTCTTGCCTCATAACTGAGATACATGTAAAATCCCATTAAGGGACAGAGGAACCAGGAGCTAAACTTAAGAAAACTGCAAGTTTCTATTATACTTCACTACATTAAATTTTCCCATTTAATGTTCTGCTTGGATTTGTCTACTTACATAATACTAGTAAAAGGGTTAATTACTGTTTTTTTCTGGTGTGATGATTTTTATCTGGTCTATGGTGCAGAGAGGTTGTTTGGGATGGCACAGAATTGTGGTATCGAGGTGATGGGGAACCTGTGTCATCCCCCACTCAGGCTACAAGCCTGAAGATAAATCATATTAATGAATATAATCTCTCATGTGGTACTCCCCACCCCAAGCATAGGGGTAATTCATAGTCCAGACCAAGGAGGCCACATCCAATTGCCAGTTTCAACTACGGGGGCCCTGATGAGTGTCAGGTTGTACTGCAACTGAATTTAAATACTCTACCCTCATGTCATAACTTATCAAAGAACTTGAACAGCCTTTCATACACAAATAAAACTTCTAACATACGTTAGCCACAAAAACCACATGCAATAAAATGTCACTAACACCAAAAAGAAATACATCATTTACACTTGTTATCACTTATGCACTCGTAAACATGTACCCACACAAACTTTTCATTCTGTCACTATGCACTTCAGTATGCTTTTCATCCCATAATTTTTGATTGGCTATTCCACTAGTTATGGAATAAAGACCAAATATATATTCTTCAAATGATTTAATATAAAAGAAAGCTATAACTATTAAGTCTTAGATCATCATTTGTTGAGTCACTATTGTGAAAAGTTGACAAGAAGTTTCATTAATCCAGTGTTCTGAGATCAATAAAATACTGGCTTCATCTCAAATACACAACTTAGGCTGTGATAATATATAGTAAATAGGGGTTATACAAATACAATTCATTTTGTTGAATAATTAAAACATGGTTTCATGTTGAAATGACAAGGTCAGTGAAAATGGAAACTTGAAGCATTGTGTTTAAGGAATGAGCCTTATTGTGGGAAATCGACAGCAATATACATGCTCTATCTATTAATTATGTTAATTTAGTCACCACAGAGATCAGACTAACCAGCTTGTAGTTCCCAGCGTCCTCCTTACTAACACTTTTGTGAAGAAGAATGATATCCCCCTGTCTCCAGTCCTCTGGAACTACTCCTGACTCTAAAAAGAATAATTGAAAAGGTTATTCAGTGTAGCTGACAGAACCTTTCTTAAGTTCATTTAAAACCCTTGTATGCATCCCCTCTAGTCCCATCCCTTTATCACATTAAGTTTAGCTAGCTCCTTAGAAAAATGGATACATTTATCCTATAAACTTTGGCAGTATATTCAGCAGTGCAGTCACACCATTGAATATACCCAATTATCTTAAAGTTATCTGATAACTTTATCCAGCTAACTTTAGGACTACTCTCCAGTATAAGATATACAGCTAATTGAATATTGGAGTAAGCCAGATAACTTATCTGGCTAACTTAACTCCGTCTCAGAATGCCTTGGAACATTCCTATCTTATCCAGCTAAATTTTATTCAGATCATGAGTTATACAGTTAAATTTCAGTTGGATAGGAGGCTGGAATATTTAAAAGGTGGAATTTAGGAAGATTAACTCACAATCCAGTGGGAGCACTGAGAGGAGAGGATCACCTTGCTGGTGGCTGGAAAGAATCAGTAAGTACTGCTTGGAGAAATTTTTAAAACTTAAAAGTAATGTAGATAAGTAAACTATTGGGGTATATTATTTAATGTGTTCATGTGTTTGGTTTTAAATAGGTAGTTAGAAAGTCAGGTAACAAACAGAAGTTTGTGTGTTTTGTTTTAAATAGGTAGTCAGACAGATAAGCAACAAACAGAAGTTTGTGTGTTTGGTTTTAAATAGGTAGTCAGAAAAGCAGGCAACAAACAGAGGTTTATGTGTTTATATTTTCCAACCCATCCACCCCTAGCTCATCCTTTAATTTATAGGCAATTGCCACTTTCACACTTAAAAAAAGAAAAAACAGCCTTTTAACTTAGACTCAGAAATTCTCCACAACTTATCAAGAGTTTGTTCATTCCTTTGTAGGTGACTACCAAATATATAGGGGTAGATTTTCAGAGAATCTCGCAGGTGTAGATTTGTTCGCGCAACCCGTGCGCAAACAAATCTATGCCCGATTTTATAACATGCATGCGCAGCCGCGCGCATGTTATAAAATCCAAGGTCGGCACGCGCAAGGGGGTGCACAATTGTGCAACTTGCACGCAACGAGCCGCGTAGCCTTCCTCTGTTCCCTCCACCTCCCCCCACCTTCCCCTCCCTTCCCCTACCTAACCCGCCCCCCAGCCCTATCTAACCCCCCCTGACCTTTATCGTCAAAGTTACGCCTGCCTCTTGGCAGGCGTAACTTGTGCACGCCGGCTGGCTGCCGGCGTGCCATCCCTCAGCAAGGCCGCAACGGAGGAGGCCTCGGCCCCGCCCCCGGAATGCCCCCAGACAGGCGCCTCACCCACGGCCCAGACCCAGGACCAGCGCCCTGCCCACAGCCCCGCCCCCGGAACGCCCCTTTTTCGAAGCCCTATGCAAGATAGGCTCGGCGCGCGCAGGGGCAAGCAGGGGCAGGTTTTCGGGGGTTACGAGCGTAACCCTTTGAAAATCTGCCTCATAGTGAATACACTAATACATTTAAAGGACCCTCATTGTACATATTCCTACTCCCATAGCTACCTAAAACTTAACTAGGAACTGAACAAATTTAAGATTAAGGCAGCAGTCCAGTAGCAAGAGAGGGGCTGCCCAGTCTTTTTCATCGAGTGTCACATGTATGATTTTTTTACCTGCCGTGAGAAATTTTACATGTGCATCCGATGCAAAGAGCTCCTGTCTCTCAGAGAACAAGTCTGATCTCTGGAGGCTAGAGTAGCAGAACTGGAGGAGCCGAGGCAGACAAAGAGGTATATAGATGTGACCTTCAGGGTCATAGTAGCCAAGTCCCAACTCCAGTCTGGCAGCCCTTGGAGGAGAAAGGTCTCATGATCAGAGAGCATCAACCTGGTGCAGGAGGAAATGATCCTGTAGTAAGAAGCTGCTCTCCAGGTGGTGCATTGTCCTTTCGCACCGAGGATGTGTCTCCCAGGGCTACTGCCCAGGAGGGAAAGGTTAGGTTGGCCGTCATAGTTAGTGATTTGATTATTAGAAATGTAGACAGCTTGGTGGCTGCTGGGCATGAGGATCACCTGGTAACATGCCTACCTGGTGTGAAGGTGGCAGACTTCACGAGTCACCTAGTTAGGATTTTAGATAGTGCTGGGGAGGAGCTGGCTGTCATGGTACATGTGGGCACTAATGACATAGGAAAATGTGGGAAGGAGGTTATGGAAGCCAAATTTAGGCTGTTAGGTAGAAATCTGAAATCCAGAACTTCCAAGGTAGCATTCTCTGAAATGCTTCCTTTTCCACACACAGGTCCCCAGAGGCAAGCAGAGCTCCAGAGTCTCAATGCGTGGATGAGATAATGGTGCAAGAAAAAGGTATTCAGTTTTGTAAGGAATTGGGGAACCTTTTGGGGAAGGGTGAGTCTTTTCCGAAGGGATGGGCTCCACCTTCATCAGGGTGGAACCAGGTTGCTAGTGCTAACCTTTAAAAAGTAGATAGAGCAGCTTTTAAACTAGAGCAAAGATGAAAGCCAACTGTCGCTCAGCAGTACATGGTTTGGAGGGAGGTATCTTCAAAGGATACTAATGAAGCATTAGAGTTAGGGCATCCCAACAGAGAGGTTCCAATAATAAGAAAATTAGTCCAAGTTCCTATATTTAAAAACTCACCTGAGCTAAAAGATTCTAATTTATCCCTGTCAACTGAAAAGCAGAATGTAAATACAAAGAAAAAACACACTTTGAAATGTTTGTATGCTAATGCAAGAAGTCTAAGAAGTAAGATGGGAGAATTAGAGTGTATAGCAGTAAATGATAATATAAACTTAACTGGTATATCAGAGACTTGGTAGAAAGAGGATAACCAATGGGATTGTGCTATAGTGGGGTACAAATTATATCACAATGATAGAGAGGAACATCTTGGTGGCAGGGTAGTGCTTTATGTCCGGAATGGCATAGAGTCCAACAGGATAAAGATCCTGCCTGAGACTAAGTGCACAATTGAATCTTCATGGGCAGAAATCCCTTGTGTGTTGGAGAAGAGTATAGTGATAGGTGTATACTACCGACCACCTGTTTAAATTGATGAGAAGGGCAGTGAAATGCTAAGAGAAATTAGAAAAGTTATCCAAAGTGGTAATACAGTAATAATGGGAGATTTCAATTACCCCAATATTGACTGGATAAGTGAAACATCAGGGCATGCTAGAGGGATAAAGTTCCTGAACAGAATAAATGACAGTTTTATGGAGCAATTGGTTCTATAACCAACGAGAGCGGGAGCAATTTTGGATCTAATTCTCAGTAGAGTTTAGGATTTGGTGAGAGAGTTAACGGTGGTGAGGTTGCTTGGCAATAATGATCATAATGTGATCGAATTTGAATTAATAACTGGAAGGGGGATAGTAAATAAATCCACAGCTCTAGTGCTAAACTTTCAAAAGGGAAACATTGATAAAATGAGAAAAATATTTAGAAAAAAATTGAAAAGTGCATCTACAAAGGTAAAAAGTGTGCAACAGGCATGGACATTGTTAAAAAATACCATCCTAGAAGCATAGTCCAGATGTATTCCACGCATTAAGAAAGGTGGGAAGAAGGCAAAATAATTACCAGTATGGTTAAAAGGTGAGGTGAAAGATGCTATTATAGCCAAAAGATCTTCATTCAAAAATTGGAAGAAGGGTCCATCAGAAGAAAATAGGATAAAGCATAAGCATTGGCAAGTTAAATGTAAGACATTGGTAAGACAGGCTAAGAGAGAATTTGAAAATAAATTGGCCATAGAGGCAAAAATTCACAATAAAAACTTTTTAAAATATATCCGAAGCAGAAAGCCTACGAGGGAGTTGGTTGGACCATTGGATGATCAAGGAGTTAAAGGGGCACCTAGAAAAGATAATGCCATCATGGAAAGATTAAATGATTTCTTTGCTTCGGTGTTAGAGAGATACCCATTCTGGAGAAGGTTTTCATGGGTGATGATTCAGATCAACTAAACAAAATCATGGTGAACCTTGAAGATGTGGTACACCTGATTGAGCAACTGAAGAGTAGTAAATCACCTGGACCAAATAGTATACATCCCAGAGTTCTGAAATAACTAAAAAATGAAATTTCAGACCTATTTCAATTAATTTGTACCTATCATTTAAAACATCCAATGTACCTGAAGATTGGAAGATGGCTAATGTAACCCCTATATTTAAAAAAGGATCCAGGGGTGGTCCAGGAAACTATAGACTGGTGAGTCTGACTTCAGTGCCAGGAAAAATCATGGAAATTGTTATAAAGAATAAAATCATAAAACATTTAGATAGACATGATTTGATGGGGCACAGTCAGCATGGATTTACCCAATGGAAGTCTTGCTCACAAATCTCCTACATTTTTTTTAAGGGGTGGACAAAGGTGAACCAGTAGATGTGGTATATTTGAATTTTCAGAAGGAGTTCGACAAAGTCCCACATGAGACGCTTCTAAGAAAACTAAAAAGTCATGGGATAGGAGGTGATATCCTTTTGTGGATTGCAAGCTGGTTAAAAGACAGGAAACAGAGAGTAGGATAACATGGTAAGGTTTCACAGTGGAAAAATGTAAACAGTGGAATACCTCAGGAATCTGTACTTGGACCGATGCTTTTTAATATGGTAAATAACTTAATGACGGTATATAAAAACCTCTTGTATATAAAAACCTCTTAAATAAATAAATAATATATTTATAAATCATCTGGAAAGGGGTGCAATGAGTGAGGTGATCAGATTTGTGGATGACACAAAATTATGCAGAGTAGTTAAATCTCAAGTGAATTGTGATGAATTTGAGGAGGACCTTGCGAGATTGGAAGATTGGGCTTCCAAATGGCAGATGAAATTTAACGTGGACAAGTGCAAAGTGATGCATATAGGGAAAAATAACCTTTGCTAGAGTTACACAATATTAGGTTCTATCTTAGGAGTTACCACCCAGGAAAGTGATCTAGGTGTCATAGTGGATAGTACATTGAAATCGTCGGCCCAGTGTTCTGGGGCGATCAAACAAGCAAACAGAATGTTAGTAATTTATTAGGAAGGGAATGGCAAATAAAAGAGAGGTTGTCATAATGCCTGTGTATCCCTCCATGGTGAGACAGCATCTTGAATACTGTGTGCAATTTTGGTCACCACATCTCAAAAAGGATATGGCTGAACTGGAGAAAGGGCAGAGAAAGGCGACCAAAATGATAAAGGGCATGGAATGGTTGCCCTATGAGGAACGGCTAAAGAAGCTAGGGCTGTTCAGTTTGAGAAGAGACAACTGATAGAAGTCTACAAAAACCATGAAAGGACTTGAACAAGTTAATTAAATCTTTTAATTACCATGTCTGATAATAGAAGGACCAGGGGGTTCTCCATGAAGTTAGCAATTAGCTCATTTAAAACAAATCAAAGAAAATTCTTTTTCACTCAGCTCATAGTTAAGCTCTGGAATTCATTGCCAGAGGATGTGGTTACAGCAGTTAATATAACTGGGTTTAAAAAAGGTTTGGATAAGTTCCTAGAGGAAGAATCCATAAACCGCTATTATGGTAATTAATAAGCAATAGTAGCTTGTGATTTAGGTAATGTTTGGGTACTTGCCAGGTGCTTGTGACTTGGATTGGCCACTATTGGATACTGGGCTTGATGGACCCTTGGTCTGACCCAGTATGACATATTTATTTTCTTATGTAAATGCTGCTGAATATGGATCCCAAAGTAAATCAAGCAATGATGCTGGATTTAAGGAAATTTAAGGAAATTTTGAGAATTTCTGGCAGTTACACTGGGTTACCTTTTCAATGCTTTTTTAGTGTCAGGATTTGTCCGGAGAACTGGAGACAAACAGAAGTAGTTCCTCTTCACAAAAGAAGTAAGCCAGAAGCTAGGAACTATGGGCCAGTTTGTCTGACATTAGTGGTGTATAAATGTATTTATTTATAAAAATACTATCTCACCCATATCAGAAAAGCAGTATTGGGTGGATTACATAAAAACATATAACAATTTAAATCAAATAACATTAATAGCAATCATCACTCAGAGAAATGAATAACATGCTTGACTATACTCCAAATGACTAAAAGATCCCTCATCATAACAAATCAGGCCTTAAAAACATGTTTCCTGAAATAACGGTGCCTTAAACATTTTCCTAAAGATTGTAGGTCCTTTGGCCAAAATTCCACATTGTGGGCCCAACCACAGAGAAGGCACAACTTTGTGTCTCCTTTAGATGGGCCTGGTTAACTGATAAAATAGTTAATAAAATACCTCTGAGAGGACTGCTGCTAAAACAGAGAATAATGCAACTTCTGGAATTCAGTGGATTACAAGATTTGAGGAAACATGATTTCACCAGAGATAGGTCTTATCCAATGAAATTGATCTATTTCTTTGGGTGACTTGTGAGTTGGAGCAGGAGGGCCTTTGTCACAGTTCTGCATAGGTGACTTGTAAATAAACTGAGCACCTTTGGTAAGTGCCCTGAAGTGACTGACTGTGTTAGAAACTGATTGAGTGGGAGGAGACAAAGGATGGTGGTAAATGGAGTTCACTCTGAGGAAAGGGGCATTACTAATGGTGTGCCACAGAGATTTTAGTTTTTGGACCGGTTCTATTCAACATTTCCTAAATGATTTTGCAGAAAGACTATCAGAAGGGTGTGCCTTTTTGCCATTTATATCAAAATCTGCAACAGGGTAGACTGCCAGAAAGGTTTGGAAACCCTGATAAGGAGTCTAGCAAAGCTTGAGGAATGGTCTAAGATTTTATGCTAATAATGCAAATTCATGCATTTGCGCTGCAAAAACACAAGGGAGTGGAACAGTATAGGATAAGAAATTATTCTATGAATATAATAGGAGCGAGATCGGGAGGTGATCATATCTGATGTTTTTAAGGTGACCAGACAGGTGGATAAAGTGATGGTAAAATCGAGAATGATATGTATGTGCAATAGGAGAGTAGTGATAAGCAGAAAAAAGTAGGTGATATGTCATTTGGAATACAGTATACAATTCTGAAGACTGCTTCTACATAGGGATATAAACCAAATGGAATTGGTCCAGAGCAGTGGTTCTCCACCCTGTCCTGGGGACCCCCCCAGCCAGTCGGGTTTTCATGATATCCACAATGAATATGCATGAGAGAAAATTTGCATACACTGCCTCCATAACATGCAAATTTTCTCTCATGCATATTCATTGTAGATATCATGAAAACCTGACTGGCTGGGGGGTCCCCAGGACAGGGTTGAGAACCACTGGTCCAGAGGATGGGCTACTTAAATGGTCAGTGGTCTTCATTGTTAAGCATATAGTGTGACTTAAGGATCTAAATGTATATCCTAGAGGAAAGGTGAGATAAGGAAGATATGCTAGAAACATTTAAATATCTCAGAGGTATCAGTGTACAGGAGGCATGATCAAGTTTTTCCAAAGATATTGAAGAAATACTAAAAAAAAAACAGGTGGGGAATAAGCTTGATGTTTCTCCACATGAATTAGTATTCATCTGTTTCTTTCTTTTGCCTCTCACAAACATTATAATTATCTGGAGTTTGTACATACAATGCAAGAAACATTTGTTAAACATTTGAGCCATGTAAATTAGCCATGTCCTTTTGGCTGTCTTGTTATGTCTATTTGCTTAAAATATATTTTTAAAATATACACATTAGTACAGCTTTGACCCAGTTCCTTGTAGATTCCAAGACATTTTCAGTATATTATCTTTTTGGAACTATTGATTTAATCTCCAATTACGCTCCTTCTTCTTCTGCAGGGGTGGCCAACTCCAGTCCTGAAGAGCACAAACAGGCCAGGTTTTCAGGATATTCACACTGAATATGCATGAGATAGATCTGCATGCACTGCCTCCATTTTATGCAGCTCTATTTCATGCACATTCAGGGCCAGATTTTTAAAGGGGTACGCGCATAAGATACGTGCATACCCCCCGAAAACCTGGCCCAAACACCCCCTGCACGTGCCGAGCCTATGTTGCATAGGCTTCCGGCGTGCACAAGTCCCGGGGCTTTCCTGGGGGGGGGTGTTTCGGAGGGCGTGTTGTGATCTGCGCGTCATCGGGGGGCATGTCGAGGGGGCATGACACGTTCAGCTCGTCATCCGGGGGCGGCGCCGTGGGCATGGTTTCGGCCCGGGGGCGTTCTGGGGGCATGGCTGTGGCCTCCGTACCAGCCCCTGGACCGGAACATGGAGCGCGGCAGCTGGCCTGGCGCACGCAAAGTTACATCTGCTTCGAACAGGCGTAACTTTCATGATAGAGGTGGGGGGGGGGGTTAGATAGGGCCGGGGGGGGTGGGTTAGGGAGGGGAAGGTGGGGGGAGGGTGAATGAAAGTTACTCCCGAGGCCGCTCCGATTTCGGAGTGGCCTCAGAGGGAACAGAGGCAGGCTGCGCGGCGCGCACAGGCTGCCGATTTTGGGCAGCCTTGTGCGCGACAAACCCGGATTTTAATGGATACGCGCGGCTACACGCGTATCTATTGAAATCCCGTGTACTTTTGTTCGCGCCTGGTGCGCGAACAAAAGTACGCGTGTGCGCAGATTTATAAAATCTGCCCCTCAGTGTGGATATCCTGAAAACCTGGCCTGTTTATGGCTCTTGAGGACTGGAGTTGGGCACTCCTGCTCTACAGTTTTGTTAGGGGCCTTCGTTTTCAATTTTTACTTTATTTTTCCTGTGAATTTATCATTATTTATTATAATGAAAAAGGGAGAAAATCAGTGGATAGAAATGTCATTTTCCACTGATTTTTTCCCCATTTTTATTCTGTATAATAAGCATTGCTAAATTCCCCAAAAAAATAAAATAAAGATTGAAAATGAAGGTCCCTAAGTATTGGGTAATCTCTTGTGTAACACCATGCCACTCACTAGAAGGTTATAGAAATCCTTTACAAATTCTCCACCAATATTTAATCAATGTTACTATGTGGATAACCAATAAGATCTGTGATTTTACTTTTTATTGAGCCTTAGTTCTTTACTGAGATGTGTTTTGGGGCCTCAGACATTTGAATGCAGTAATAATGATGCTTGTCCATTGTACCTGAAGCCTTCTGTTACAAAACGTATATACTTATCTGCCCTGTCTTAATTTAGAAATGTAGACTATTCTGGCTTTAAAAAAAAGATAGTCAGCATTCCTTTTTCAGAGCTACATTGGTAAATTACATCTTGTTGTCACATAAATATTAGTTATGCTATTTTTACTACTAAACAGTTTTATGTATTAAAAATTGTTTTGCTGAAAGTGCATTTTAACTGCTTTTGCTGAAGTCATGTCCCTATCAACATAGGTGCTTTCCTGTGAAGCTCTAGATTTGCAGATAAAATATTTTTGATACAGTTCAAGCACATTAATTTGAAAAAATACCCCAAAAAATAAATTAAAGTAGCAGTTGTCAACGTGGGCAGTGTTGGTGCTACAAAAGCTCTGTAGAAGACATGTAAACTTTAATAATTAATAATTATATTAATAATTATTTAATAATTAATAATATTAATAATATTAATAATATTAATATTAATATTAATAATATTTAATCATTTCCATTTCTTCTCTTCTCCCAGTTCTATTACCTTGTTATTTGTAACTGCTTCCTTCCACACCAATAGGTTACTCAATTGTTCATTGTACACCCCTGTTATATGTAAACCGGCATGATGTGTTTGTAACATGAATACCGGTATATAAAAATTTTAAATAAATTTTTAAATAAATAAATTATAGATTTACTCAGACACAAGCTTTACCATTTAAAAAATCTGTTGAGGAATTGACTGTGTTTCCTTTCCTATCTGGTTCCTTCCCATACATGGGAAAATGTTTGCACTTTCACCATGTTGAGCTAATTCCTACAATATATGAGAATGCATCAAGAGAATGATAATAGAGATTTTGTCTCCAGGATCTGGTCTCTCAACAATGCCCTGTTTGTTCCCTGCATGTACTTCAAAGTTTCTCTTTTCATAAACAACATTTACTTATTTGTAAAACAGTCTTATTGTGGCCAGTATCATATACTATCGGCAAAAAGCCATATTTAAACACTGAAATTGATGCTTGTATTTTTTTTTTTAGTTATTCTGAGCTTTTCAAATTTCACTGATATAATTCCATTGTATGCCCTAGGGTGAGGGGAATATCAAGGAAACATGATCTTATATTTTTAGCTTTTATCCAGCTTTGGAAAAAGTTTATGTTCTACATTATCTAGGTCATTATCATTATGAAATAAGAACTGAGTCTTTCTATATTTGATATAAATTCAGATTTATTTGGTTGAACTTTAAAAAAATTTATAAACATTATTAAAAATCTGTCTTATGACAGAAAAAAAACAGTGAGCATTTTACTGATAGAATAGAATCCCTAGGGCATTTTGATTTATTGTTTGTCACTGTTAAGTAATATAATTTTTATTTTTGTTGCTGTTTCTGTTGTCAAAATATTTCAAGAGAGAATATGTAATACTTTAAAGCAAAGATCACAAGTTTACTGTCCCTATAGGATGCAAATTATTTCTCAGGAGTAATCTTAACAAATATTTCTTTACAGAGAGGGTGGTTGATATGTTGGACAGCCTCTGAGTGGAAGTGGTGGAGACAAAAACAATATCTGAATGAAAAAATACAGGAAATCACTAAGGAAGTGATGAGAATTATAATGCTAAATTAATTGGACGAGTGGGCAGACTGGATGGGTCAAATGCACTTTTTCTGCCATCATGTTTCTATGTTTATTTGGCTGCACATAAAAAGTAAGTTCACTAACTTTTGCTTGAAAATTGAGACTTAACTGATAATCGTGTATGTTTCAAACAGGTTGTAGGAGGAAAAATGACAGAATCAGGTCGACTCTGTGCTTTTATCACCAAAGTGAAAAAAGGAAGCTTGGCTGATACAGTGGGTCACCTAAGACCAGGTATGTTTTAATTTTGAGAAACAATTTGAATTTCTGCTGTTGTAATTTGGATCAGCCGGAAACCTGTGACCTGAATTTCTGACAATTATAGTTTTGAATTCTCTGACTACATTAGGAAAGTAGAATCAACTGCAGTCATTTAGGGCTCCATTCATTTATTGTGAGATAATCAACCAAAATAAATGATCTTAGCTTGAGAAAAAGATATGTGTGCAGGAGGAGGCTCCAAGTATGCTGTCTATCCTGCCCAGAGATGCTCATGAACCAAATGCAATCACATCTTTTATTCAGATCCTTCAGACCTGAATATTTTTATTACTGTGGAAGGCTGCTCGGACCAGACCATTGCCGCAGCTGCACAGTTTCCGTTACTTCCTGTGGGAAACATTTTGATACTCTTAGAAATTTTTTGTTCTTTGGGCAAAATAGAAAGGTAAATAACAACAATCTATTTTAACTCAATAATCTAACACTGAAAATGCAGTTTCAATAATGATCTCCATCTTTTTAAACACAGGTTAAATTTTCTCATACAAGACCAGTGCCACTTTTCCCCAAAGAATTACATCTCATCTTTTAAATATTGTTTGGCCTACACTAATGACTATTACGTTCTTATAAAAAAAACCCATACATATTCTTCTCCTAATTTAAACTTACTTTTCCTTAAATTCACATCTTTGCTTCCTTGTCTTTTACACATATTCATTTAGTCAAATATTACATATTTTCTAAATGCGTGCATATACATATTATACTGGTATACAAAATTTTAGAAGTTATCTGCCTTAGCAGTAATATGTGCTATTTATTATAGCTGTTGATATGTTGAATTCAGATATGAAAATTAAACCAGATGATTGGCTACTGTTTGCATGATATTTAAGTTTTTACATTTTATGTCTATTGTATAGATAAGGGCAGATTTTAAAAGCCCTACACGTGTAAATCCAGCTGGATTTACACGCATAGGAGGGTTACGCAAGCCGAGCCTATTTTGCATAGGCCCGGCGATGCGCGCTGAGCCCCGGGACGCGCATATTATTATATTTGTGATATTTGTGGGTGGATCCTTGGGCTGGTGGCAGATGATCATGCCCTCGGGGGAAGATACCAAGAGGGACCACCGGTCAGGCTCAGAGTTGGGAGACAGACACACACAAGTTCTTTTATTAAACAGTTTTTGAGAAACACCAGAGGTGGCAGTAGTGAGCTGGAATAGCCTGGCTGGGCTGTAGTCCCTCAGGCACTGGAACCGCGATCCCAGGAAGGCTGAGCTGTAGAGAAACTGAGATAGTGAGTAGGCAGAGTATGCAGAGTTTCAGGAACAGAACCTTGATGTAACACTCACACTGTAGTCTCTTAGAACAGCCCAGGATGCTGGAATGAAGTAGGCCCTCGAGGAGCAAGTACCTGGTTCCAGGGAAAGCTCTGAGAGAGAGATGGTAACTCACTGTGTTGTAGGCAAGGGTGACTTCCTGGCAGAAAGTTATATTCAGTAGCAAGTCCGGGAACGTGGGCCCTTGAGGAGCGAGCACTGGTTCCAGACTGCGACCTGAAAAGTAAAAGAGAGAACGAGGCCTCCGAGGAGCGGTGTACCCCTGGTAAAGTCCGAGGAGACAGAGTAGCAAGGTATGCGGAGAGCGAATCCCATCTGCCAGCAATACCTGGAGGCAGCTACATAGGAAACCCTTTGCTAACTCGATTAGTTAGCAAAATGAAAGACCTTAAAATATCCCGAAGATGATGACGTCATCTCAGGGGGATTGCCCCTGAGGTTCACACCACTGCTGGTGCTTGAGTCGGGGCCACGCCGCGCGCCCCCTAGGCCTCAGGAGAAACATGGCGGAAGGCAGTGTCTAGCCGGTCTGGGAATGCGGAGGAGGTTGGCAAGATGACGCCGTGGCAGCCAAACTTCCATCAACCCAGGAGGGAGTCGCCAAGAGGTATAAGGAGGGCGGAGTGGAGACGTCGGGCAGCGACGGTTCGCAAAACACATATGTCCCGGGGCTTGAAAAGGAGCATGGGCGGTCCGGGGCAGGCGAGGGCGAGGGCATGGCGAGAGGCTTCCATAGGGCTGCTAGGTCAGGGATCATGCTTCGGCACTTGGCCGGGGCACGCAACCTAAGCCTACCCAGAGGCAGGCACAACTTGTCAAACAAAGGTTGGGGGGGTTTTAGGTAGGGCTGGGGGGTGGTTAGGTAGGGGAAGGGAGGGGAAGGTGGGGGGGCGGAGGCAATGGAGAAAGCCATCGGGGCTCTCCTAGGGCTTGGCGCACGGAAGTGGGTTGAGAATCAGAGAAGCCAGGGTACAAATCTCACTTCTCACACTGACCTCCATTGTGACTGTGAGCAAGTCACATCACCCTCCACTATTTCAGAGTACAAAATTTATTGTAAGCCCCACTGGGGACAGGGAAATACCTCTCCTGTATCTAACTTGTATTGAGCTGCCAATGAAAAACGCATGAGCTAAATATAAATAAATTTATATATTCAATGCCATCTCAAGTCACATGACCAGATAAAAATACAAAGGCAGAGAAGAGCCATCTACAATGCTTACAAGGCCTTAGAACATACAGAAAACGGAATTCTTTCAAACTTATAATAATACAGTACAATTCAAATTTAGTTTTATCTTCTTCTTCCTCTTAATTAAAAAAAAAAAATTATGGAGTTGGTCACAGCTTTTCTATCTTCTATCTATCTACAATACATTTAGCCCTCTAGATGGTGTCCGGATTAGCAACTGATGGAGTGCACAAGTAAGTGACAGCATCCACCATCCAGTGAGGAGCGTAGGCGTGTATACCTACACATGTGCATAGTTTAGGGGCTGGCATGGAGAAGATATGCACAAAAGCATTCATGCACTCCCCGCTGCTGTGCATGTAGCACAAGATGTTGGCATAGGATTGCCCAGGGCCAAGGGGACCAGAGGGAGGAAGAGAAACCTCCAGGCCACAAGAGTGGAGGAGGCAGAGTGGAACTCCCAGACATTAGCAGATAGGATGAGAAAGAGAGAACAAGTGCTTGGATTGGGCTGGGGAAAGAATAAGAATTCTCTGGTTAGAGAAGGGGATAGCATGTGTCAGCATGCTGGGGCTGAGCAGTGATGGGAGTGGTGTTTGTCACTGCCCCACACATTTTTTTTTTTTTTTTACTGGCATCTACTAGTAAGACAAAACATGTTCTTGCAAGAAAATTTTTAAAAAGTTGCCAATTAATATTTCAGACTATTGACAGCCATCAACAAACCATCCCAGCAACACTGGCCCGAGAGTACCCAAAGTCAATAGATCTTGGAAGTTAAGCAGGACTGGCAAATACCTGGATTCAGGGGGGGGGAGCCACTAGGGAAGACCGGGTGCTAGGGACTGTAGATAGCTACGGTAAGCCTCTGCAATATCCTGGCAAGAAAACCAACAACAACAACAACAACAAAATCACAGGCACTGGAGGTGGGGGAGCTGTGATCATCGACTTACTCAACACCCAGAAACAGATAGAAAGAGGAAGGAGGAAAAAAAAACAGTTTAGTGGCTCAAAGAGAATAAGTTGATTCTTTACAGGAAATAAAAAGACCCTCTGAAAAAGAGGAAGTATGACATGAAAACCAGATCCCTGCTTGTTACAAAATTGAAAAATCACAAAACAAACATTGGGGGACTTAGAATAAAACAGAAACCTCAATTTATTATGAAACACTTCCAAAGGACCCTAGTATTAATAATTACTCGGTTTCACCGAAACGTGTTAACGTTATTTTTAAAGTTCTTAAACAGCTCACTGACATTTCATTTGATCCTCTAACAGTAGCCAAAGGAAGAAAGCATAAATGATCTCAAACTGGATTCCATTAGGTAACATTAGCTATGATGTCACAAATGACATCACACACTGCTTGTGCGAGCATGCTGGGGATAGGAGGTGGTGTCCTTGCATGGATTACAAACTGGTTGAAAGACAGGAAACAGAGAGTAGGATTAAATGGTCAATTTTCTCAGTGGAAAAGGGTAAACAGTGGAGTGCCTCAGGGAGCTGTACTTAGGACCAGTGCTTTTCAATATATTTATAAATGATCTGGAAAGGAATAAGATGAGTGAGGTTATCAAATTTGCAGATGATACAAAATTATTCAGAGCAGTAAATCACAGGCAGATTGTGATAATTGCAGGAGGACTTTGCGAGACTAGAAGACTGGGCATCCAAATGGCAGATGAAATTTAATGTGGACAAGTGCAAGGTGTTGCATATAGGGAAAAATAACCCTTGCTGTAGTTACACGATGTTAGGTTCCATATTAAGAGCTCCCACCCAGGAAAGAGATGTAGGCATCATAGTAGATAATACATTGAAATCATCAGCTCAGTGTGCTGCAGCAGTCAAAAAAGCAAACAATGTTAGGAATTATTAGGAAGAGAATGGTGAATAAAACAGAGAATGTCATAATGCCTCTATATCGCTCCGTGGTGAGACCGCACCTTGAGAAACATGTACAATTCTGGTCGCCGCACCTCAAAAAAGATATAGTGTGATGGAGAAGGTTTCAAAAAAGGTTTGGATAAGTTCTTGGAGGAGAAGTCCATTAACGGCTATTAATCAAGTTGACTTAGAGAATAGCCACTGCTATTAATTACATCAGTAGCATGGGCTCTTCTTAGTGTTTGGGTAATTGCCAGGTTCTTGTGGCCTGGTTTGGCCTCTGTTGGAAACAGGATGCTGGGCTTGATGGACCCTTGGTCTGAACCAGCATGGCAATTTCTTATGTTCTTAAGGTGCACTAGTGTGCACCCACTTTTGCGCGCCGACCCTGGATTTTATAACATGCGCGCGGCTGCGTGTGCATGCTGCATGTTATAAAAACAGGCGTACATTTGTGCGTGCCGGGTTGCACGCACAAATGTATGCACGCGTGTATGTCTTAAAATCCGGCCCGTAGTGCTTAGGTAATAGAATTTTAATCAAAAATTGTAATCTTACCTCTTTTCATGTATGCCATAACACACTTAAACTAGATGATGGGGGAGGCAGAAGGAAATTAGAATGTTTCCTTCAAATACAAATACAAAGGAAATGGGTGAAGTGGATTACAAAACTCAGCTGAATAAGGTACAGAAGAAGTCCAAGAAAATCAGTAACCTGAATGAAAAAAGCTGGAAAGCTATGAGCACAAATGCTCTTAGGCCTGTATTTATCAAAATGCACTAAATATCGCTTATGATAGAAAAAGGGGTGTTTTATGGTAATAGGCAGTTTATTGTGCTAATACCTATGTGAAGCACTAAGGTGCTGCAAATTGTGATAACTTTTTTGCACTTTGAGATAAGTGCCAGAATTGTGGAATTTCCTTCATACAACCACTGGGGGGACCATATTTACTATCAGGTCAATACAGTAAAGTGCGACCGTTGTTACCCTGCTCCTAACCCGCTTTCTACTCACTTTCCGGCCGCGTTAGCCCTTCCTGCGATGCACAATCCCCTTTAACCGATTCTTACCGCCTCTTTAAATCACCGGGTAACCCCTTCCGACCGTGGCATGTATATTTGATGTAAACGATTGAATTAGCTATTCCCTCCCATACAGTAACGCGCGCCCCGACTATCGCTTTTTTACCCCTGCCGTTTTGCCATGCGTTTTAACCTGCTAACTTACCGCCTACCCTTACCCCTGCATTAGAGGCAGGGGTAAGGGTAGGCGGCAAACTTACCCCCAGCTCCCGCTCACCTGCCCTGGCCGCGTCAATGGGTGCTGGTCTCCGGGGCAGCCCCAGTCCTCTCCTCCCTCCTCCTGAAGCAACGAAAGCGGAAAAAATCTAAAAAAGCCAAAAAAAAAAAAAAGTAGCTACGAAGTGGACGGTTCTCCTACGCTCGGGATTGCCAGTCCTCTCACCCCTCCTCCCGAAGCAAGGCGCGTAAAGCAGCCTTGCTTCGGGAGGAGGGGAGAGAGGACTGGCAGTGTAAAGCAACGACTTACTTTTTTTCCAGCCCTCCTCCGGAGACGGATCGCAGCTCCCCTGCCTCCAGCTGCCAGCGAAGATGGATGCCTGTACGGGCGAAAGCGGCCCCTGTGCGTGCAATTGGGCCGCTCAAGGCGTGACATCACGATGTTTGGCGTCACGACATGTGACGTTACGTCTTGAGCGGCCCCAATTGCACGCACAGGGGCCGCTTTCGCCCGTGCAGGCATCCATCTTCGCCGGGAGGCAGGGGAACCGTGATCTGTCTCTGCCGATGTCTGTCTCTGGAGGAGGGCTGCGAAAAAAGTAAGTCGTTGCTTTACACTGCCAGTCCTCTCTCCCCTCCTCCCGAAGCAAGGCTGCTTTATGCGCCTTGCTTCGGGAGGAGGGGAGAGAGGACTGGCAATCTCGAGTGTAGGAGAACCGTCCACTTCCTGGTATCTGTCATTTCAAATGACATTTGAAATGACAGATACCAGCGTGTCCAAGAAGCGTTAGGCCAGTGCACCCAGGATACTGAATAGCGCTCTATACAGTAAAATGGGTTGCGTGGGCCTAATGCTTCATGGATGTGGCTTGCATTTGAAGCAGTTTAAATGCAGTATTGAGCAGTAGGTGAGCTGGACTGTGTGTGTGGCAACTGTGGGTGTGCCTGGCACTAACACAGCTCTTCCTACTGCTCCTTACTGTATTGGCCTGTATGAGAGAGAGAGAGAGAGAGAGAGAGAGAGAAAGAGAGAAGGAGAGAGAGGGAACCTAGCCATAATGCCCTAACACGAGATTAGTATTTATATCTCTATGGGAGGCCCACCTAGTAACTCGAGGTGAGGTTTAGGTATTAGTGTAGGGATTAGGGGCCACTTTGACATTTAAAGTGAGACATACGAACAGAACAGTGCTCTCTTGTGAAGATTTTATGTCCTTCAGAGTGAGGAAACTCACTCTAAGATGAGATTTCTGCAATGTTCTCTCAACGTAGCTTGATGTTACCCAGGTAGAGAGTCCATCAAGCTAGGTTGAGAGAACATTGCACAAATCTCATCTTTGAGAGTTCCATCAGGAACTGGCCCCATCTTGAGGGACTCCGAGCTCTACAAAGAATCTTAGGATTTGCTAATTATTATCATCAGTTTATCTGAAACTACTCAACTGTAACAGCATTACTCACTGCCTTTACCCACAAGGGTACCAATACAAAAGACTAGCCATTCAAAGCTCTGGAGGCATTTCAGAAGTTAAGGAATGCCTTCACTGATGAGCCATGTCTGTGTCATTCAGATGCTACATAGGATTTCGTTCTAGAAGTCAATGTCTCATTACTGGGCATGGGCTATCCTTAGCTAACACTCTCCAGAGGGAGTCCTTCAGGAAGGTTCCTTCTTTTCTAAGAAGTTCTCTCCAGTTGAATGTAATTATAGTATCAGAGACCGAGAACTTCTGGCTGTCAAACTAGCTCTCAAGAAATGGCAGGAACTACTCAATGGAGTTCAACATCAAATTACAATATATACAGACCACAAGAACCTCAAACATTTACACCAAACTCAACAGCTTAATGCAATACAAGTCCATTGGTTCTTGTTCTTTGCTCGCTTTGACTTAAATTGCAATAACGACCAGCACTCAAGAACCTATAGGCAGATGCCCTCTCACTACTTTCAGACAGAGGATGTTCTAGAACATCCCATAAACATCATCGACCCCATAAGAATATGTTTAGGCACTATGGTAAACCGTCCCTTCAGGGAAGATTGTCGTACCCTCCAGAATCCATGATAAAGTGTTAAGATGGTTCCATGACTCATATGTCGCAGGTCACCCTGGGAGGGCACAAACTTCTTGAGCGACACTCTTGGTGCCCAATATGAAGCAAGATATCAAGGCCCATGTTGATGCATGTACTACCTGCGCACAGTAAAAATTGCTGCATAGCAAACCCTGGGGGCTGTTACAGCCATTGCCAGCCTCCAGGGAACCCTAGACCCACCTGTCCACAGACTTTATCGTGGAACTCCCACTCTCAGATGGCACCACCGTAATTTGGTTGGTAGCAGACCAATTCTCTAAGATGGAACACTATGTTCCCCTACAGAGCCTTCCATCCACACCACAATTGGCATGCCTATTCACTTTCATCTGCATGGCTGACCCAAGCACATACTGTCGGACAGAAGAGACCAGTTCACTGCATGCTATTGGCACGCCCTCTGCAAGAAATTCAACATTATGCTTAATTACACCACAGTCTATAACCCTCATGGGAACGGAAGAGCAGAGCGCACCAATCACACCCTCAAAATCTTTCCCCGCTCGTGCATTAACTAGTGCCATTATAACTGGGCCACCCTTCTGGCATGGGCCGAGTTTTCTCACAATACCCATAACAACGCAGCCACTGGATCTTCTCCATGCCTTCGCCAATGGCTTAACTCTCTGGCCAAAAATTGCATGAACTATGAGAGTGGACCAATCATCAGATTGAGAGAGTTGCTGACCAAGTAAAGAAGATGGCAGATTCCCATAGCAGACCAGCTCCTCAATTCAGAATTGGAGAAAAATTCTTGCTAAGCACTTAGCATTTATGCTTGAGACTCCCTTCCATGTGCCTGGCCTCATGCTACGTCGGCCCTTTGCCTATACTCTGGCAACTGGGTACTGTCACCTATCAACTAAAATTACCACTGACATTAAAGAGCCACAATGTCTTCCATGTATCACTCCTCAAACCAGTGGTACTCTTATAGTCCTCTAGAGCTCCACCTGAACCACAGAATTTGTCCATCAATGGGAATACAGTATAAGAAGTTGAGGAAGTGTTGGACTCCCTCTGCAGGGGCAAGAGGATCAAAAACAATCTTTCATGGAAGAACTATGGATTGGAAGAAATTTGCTGGGATCCAACCTCCAATATCTTGGATCAGAACCTTTTAAGAGATTTTCACCAGTGGGATTCCAGGAAACCCAAAGTCTCAGGGGGGGGGGGAGCTTAAGAGAGGGGATATTGCTTGGTAGTCTGTGGACTAATTTTGAAAAGCTCCGCCCTCACTTTCAGTTTCAGGCCAGGCACATTGTCCTCCGTTGTGACAGGACCCCTCTGTCCCTTCATGCAGAGGGATGCTTCCTCCGGATTCAGCAAGAAGCCACTGGGCCTTCACGCAGCAGGAGTCTGTTGACTTCAGCGCATCGTGCTTCTCCCTAGGCATGCATGTGTTGTGTCCGTCGGTTCCTGACACACTCTCTCCGCACTCCTTACCTCTTTGGCGCCTCCTTCTTCGCCCGCGGTAAGATTGGCTGCCGCGGCGTTCTTCTGCTAAAGTCCTCCAACGTCCCCGGACTGGCTAGATGCTGCAAACTGCCATGTTTCCTGGAGGCCTAGGGGCGCTCGCTGCGTGGCCCCCATCTGAAGTACCGGCGATTGGCATTCCCCGAAGATGACGTCACCCGTGATGGATATATAAGGTCTTAGAATTTTCTAGCACATCGAATTAGCAAGGGTTACACTACCTAAGCTACTCTGCCTCCTCGGACTTACTAGGGGTACCCGCTCCTCAGGGGCCTCGCTCTCTCCTTTGTTTTTCAGGTGATAGTCTGGAACCGGTACTCGCTCCTCGAGGGCCCTCGTTCCCAGACTTACTCGGTACTCTCTTCTGCCTGGAAGTCATCACTGCCAACTACATCAGTGAGTTACCATCGCTCTCTCAGAGCTTTCCCTGGAACCAGGTACTCGCTCCTCGAGGGCCTATACATTCCAGCTCCTGGGCTTCTATGAGACATTTTGTGAGTATTACCATCTGGTTCAGTACATGAACTCTGCATACCCTGCCTACTCACTATTTCAGTTTCTCTACAGCTCAGCCTCCAGGGATCATTGTTCCAGTATCTGGGGGACTACAGCCCAGCCGGGCATTCCAGCTCATTACTGCCACCTCTGGTGGTTCAGTATACTGTCTAATAAAAGAACTAGTGTGTGTCTGTCTCCGTACTCTGAGCCTGACCGGTGGCCCCTCTCAGGATCTCCCGCCGGGGGCGTGGTCATCTGCCACTGGTCCAAGGATCCACCCACAATTCTCCTAAATAAGAACAGATTGCTAATCCCAAGCAGACTGTTAACGCCGAACTGAACAGCATGTCACACAGAAACATTTAAAGGGACCACAGCAGGAAATCCCCTGCGGCTTCTGGAGATAATGTCACTGGTTTTGACCTATAAAAGACCAGCTTCCCAGCTGCAACACACCTTAGCAACAGGTCCCACTACTCTGAGAAGAGCATGTTACTACATTGTCTTGTCTTCAGCCCAGCCTTGTGTTTAGTGTCTTGACTTCAGAGACTTGTTTTCAGCCTAGCATTGTCTTAAGGGTCTTGTCTTCAGCTCAACCTTGTCTTCAGCATTTTGACTCCAGTTCATGCATTGTCTTCAGTGTTCCTTACCTTCTATGTTTCTCCTTGCCTGACCTCCCTGCCTATCCATCCCTTCTTCCATTTGGACGGATACCTGGATTGACCTCAGCCTGACTTTGGATAACGTTAACTGCTGTCTGCCACTGACCTCTGCCTGCTTCTCGACATGCTTCACCGCTGCCTGCTTTTTGACACACCTGATCGCTGCCCAACTACAACCCTGCTATCTAAGGACCTCAATTTCTGCTCATAGCAGCGACCCTACCTATAACCTGCTGGATCCGGAACCCAAAAGCTCAACTCAAGGAAAACAAGGGCTGTATGGCTAAAGCTCCAGCGAGGTCTCTGCTTTGTCCTGATATACCAGCTGATGGTGGGAACCTGCAGGGCTCATCATTGCAGGCTGCGCCAATCCCACCTCATTCCAAGGATTCACGAATGCAACATTAATTAATTGTCTCATATATAAAGGTTTTCTTGGAATTTGCGGCATTAGCAGCCTTGTGTGTGTTCTAAGAATATTTTTTAGAACTTTATGAGGCAGACCTTTCCAGTTTGGCCATCAGATGTTGCTGTCCTTGTCTTAGAACACATTTTGTAAGGAGTCATCAATACCTCTCAAGCCCTCCCATCTGGAGAGTCTGGATTGAATGCCTGAAGACTATTTAAGCCAGCCATTTTAAATTACTCAGGGTTCAGTTTGAGGAAGCAAGGAAAGAGTAAGGATGTTTAAGTTTTACACTCTGGTGAGGCTCCCAGCTTCACCTAAAAGGAGTTTCTTTTAGAAGTGATACCTCATGTGCACTCCATACTAGAGGGTCCTTCATGTAAATTACAGAAAGACAGATTTTAATACTGATGCTCTTTAGGGGCGAAAGGGCTCTCACCAGGGGACCAAATACCTATGAGCCTACTCTAAACCCTAGGTAGGCAAGCATCAGTGATGGATCCTGCTCCAAGAGACAGTAAAAAAACAAAATCACAACCCCACTAAATCTCAAAAAAAGTTCAAAAAAATATTTTTAATAAACAAAATACTGCACTGTTTTGTTTTTTTACTAAAAAAATACAAAATTTGTGAAGATGGATAATGGTGGTTTCATACATATACACATCTTTCAGGTACCTAACCAGGTTACCCAATGGTTAATCTCATATAATCATTAACTAACCGCCAACCACCAATTTTTTTTTGGAAACAGATACAGTGTTTCAATAAATATGTGATATTCTCAAAAAACAATATATTAAAAGTATCCATACAATGTGTCTGTCTTCCCAATAAACAAGGTGCAAATAAAAAAATATTAATTGCATCGATAAACTTAGCTCAAACAGTATATAGACAATTCATTTTCTATAATTAAACAAAACAAATACAGTCCCAAATGTCATCCCAACATGGCCAAGTTTCGGAGAAATCCTTCTTCAGGGGATGTATGAGTGACAAACAAAGAAGCAAAACTTCATATATAGTAGTTAAGTATAAATCGGACAAATCAAGTGGAAACTTCTCAGTAAATCCTCACATCAAACAGCATCAAAATGGCTGAAGTAACATTCAATTCTAATGCTTATTTAAATAAATGACCATGGGACTTAGAAACAACCAATGGTAACTTCTAAAGTCAAATGAGAGATGACCAATCACATTCCTCATTTAATCCTTTAGGATGCTTTGCTTGTAATGTGAATATCCAAAATTGCTCCCAGTAATCTTTCTCCAAGAGAAAGCAGAAGATGTATCCAGTTTAACTTTTAAAGTTTTTTTTTTAATTTAGCATAGTGGGGAGGTTTTTGAATCCCCCTTCCCCACTGGGATCACAGAGCTGAGAACTTGCCTGATCCACTGACTTTTCCCCAAGAAAGTCCCCAGAAATATTAGTAAATACAGGCTGAAAGAACCACTGAGGAAGAAAGAACAAGAGCAGGAGACCCCAATCGGATCACCAAACATCAAAGGACCAGGATGGTCTTGGTGTCCAAGGAGAAGATGACCAAAGGTAGGATTTTTGCAATAAAGTTGGGGACCCTCCACTAGAATTCCTATACAGCTGCTGGGTATGCTGCATGCATTAAAAATCGCCATGGGGTTACCCAGATGCATGAAAAAAGGACACCTACCTACCTAGACCCACACTTATATCAACATTCAGATGTAACTTCAATATTATAAGATACATTTTAAAAGGAGCGCATGAGAAAATATATGCTCAATTTTATATCGTGCGTGCAAGTACGTGTAACATTTAAAATATCCCTGCCATGTATATATGTGCAGCCTTTACACGTATACTCGCACAAATGACCTTTGGGGGGGGGGGGGGAGAAAGAATCTGACACGCTATATATCTCTCAATGTAACGGGACACTTTCAACTCAGGATGGGTTTTTGGGGGGGGTAGTGTTACAAGGGTCTACAGACCCTTGCACCCTAGGCAAACCAATGCAACATTGCCCCCCCCCCCAAAAAAAAAACAAACAAACAAACAACCTTCAGTTGAAAGTGTCCTTTTACAGTGGGCGATATATAGAGGTCAGATTGTCTCTCTCTCTCTCTTTCTCTCTCTCCCTCCCTCCCCCTCCCAGTGTTCAGGATCCCTCTGGCTCAAAATCTCCAGACTTGCGCCTCATCAGGCCCAGTAGTAAAGTTACACAGGTAATATGGGGCATGTTGCCATGTTCAGCCTTTCAAAATTCGGGGGTTATGTGCATTATTCATGGCCTGATGGCCTTTACCTTTGCAGGGTCCATGCAGAATCCATCACGAGATTTTGATTTTAATGTTTTGCTCTTTGTAATCCACTTAGCATGATTTTATTATATGAGTGGAATATAAATATTTTTCAATAAACAATAAGGGGCGGATTTTAAAAGGCGCGCGAATAGCCTACTTTTGTTTGCGCTCCAGGCGCAAACAAAAGTACGCTGGATTTTAGTAGATACGCGCGGAGCCGCGCGTATCTGCTAAAAACCTGGATCGGCACGCGCAAGGCTATCGATTTTGTATAGCCGGCGCGCGCCGAGCCGCGCAGCCTACCCCCGTTCCCTCCAACGCCCTCCCCTCACCTTCCCCTCCCTTCCTCTACCTAACCCACCCCCCCGGCCCTGTCTACACCCCCCCCTTACCTTTCTCCGGGGATTTACGCCTCCCTCTGGGAGGCGTAAATCCCCGCGGGCCAGCGGGCCTCCTGCGCGCCGGGCCGCGACCTGGGGGCGGGTACGGAGGGCGCGGCCACGCCCCCGGACCGTCCCGGGCCGTAGCCACGCCCTCGTACCCGCCCCCAAAACGCTGCCGACACGCCCCCGAAACGCCGCGACGACCGGGCCCGCCCCCTGACACGCCCCCGACACGCCCCCCCTCGGAGAACCCCAGGACTTACGCAAGTCCCGGGGCTCTGCGCGCGCCGGGAGGCCTATGTAAAATAGGCTTCCCGGCGCGCAGGGCCCTGCTCGCGTAAATCCGCCCGGTTTTGGGCGGATTTACGCGAGCAGGGCTCTGAAAATCCGCCCCTAAGTGAGACATTATGTATCCCAGAAAGGGAAGTTCTTCTTATTTGAAAAGACATTTTTCCAACTTGGCATAGAGGTTGTTTTCTTCCAGATATTGGATTATGAGGCGGACATATCGGTGGTGGGAGTTTTGTTTTTGAGAAAAGACACAGGAATAGAGAAGGTCGCGAAAGATCCCATTGACCATTTCTGAAATCTGTGGAGGTGTTGCAGAGCCAGAATGTCATCACTAAGTATTCCTAGTGTTTGTCACAAGTGTTAAATGCTGTCTTCCACTTGTCACCAGCCTAAATATGTATAAGGTTATATGCTCCCCTACGGTCCAACGTGGTGAATATGTTTGCCCCTTGCAACCAATCAGAGTTCTGTTATTAGTGTAATGGATACCGGTCCTTCTTGGTGATGTTGTTCAGGCTGTGATAATCGATGCAGAGCCTGAGGGAGCCATCTATTTTTTCAATAAAGAAAATGGTCGAATAAATCCACAATTTCCAGATTTTCTCAAATATAGTCGGACATAGCCTGAGCCTCAGGAAGAGATAGTAGGTAGACTTTTCTACGTGGGAGCTTGCTTCCTGGAGGAGTTCAATGTCACAATCATGGAGGTGGTACAGTGGAGGAACTTATGCCTTCTTCTTTGAAAGATGTCTGAAAAATCCATGTACTGTGGAGGGAACCCAGGACATATCATAGCCACGGTCATAGCGTGAGGAGGCTCAATGTCTTCCAAGCATTATTCCGAGCAGTTGCATTCCCAACGGGCAAGTTTCAGGGTAGACCAGTCGAATTGCTGTTGATGCCGCTGGAGCCAATGTAGCCCCAAGATAATAGGATGGATGGCCCTGGAGATTATGTGTAGGCTAAGCTTTTACAGATGTAGGAGGCCTGTGTGTAACATCATGGGTGTCATCGTTAGAGTGACCTGACCAGGAAGCAAGTCTCCGTAAATGGAAGAGATGACTAATCAAGAGGTCATACTGACCGTGGGAATCAAAGTTGCATATAATTTCTTTCAGGATGAAATTTCCCGAAAAGTCAGAATCTATGAAGGCCTGGGTGGAAAAGCATATGGAACCCAGCACCAGGGTCAACTGAACCAGTAGTTTGGGAGCGGGAATGGTGAGACAGGTAACCTCCACAGGACCCTAACCGTGGAATTTTCCCAACCTCACTGGACATTGATCCAGCAAATGTCCCCAACCAGCACAATTTAGACAGAGGCCCTGCTGCCTGTGGTGAAGCCTCTCCTCTGGGGCTAAGTGACATCACCCCAGCTGCATGGGCTATTCTTTAGTAGTCAAGGAGGATGGAGAAGTGGTTGGGGGCGACAGAGGGTTCTGGAACCTAGGTGCCAAAGCAAAGCTCCTTCTTGCTGGATAGGTCTCATGGGCTTTTTGTTATAGCCGGCAATCTATTTTCCCAGTCAGGACAATTAGTTCCTCCAATGAAGAGGGCAGGTCTCAGGCAGTTAGCTTGTCCTTGATTCTGGGCGAGATACATTCAAAGAATCTGGCGATCAGACTATCTTCCAGGCAGTTTAATTCAATGGCTAGTGTCCAAAATTCTATGGTGTACTCCACCAGGGCTCTAGAGTCTTGATGTAGGTGGAGAAGGTCAGATGCCATCGCTGCCACATGGCCAGGCTCCTCAAAGACAACCCTGAATTGTTCTGTAAATTGTTGTAGAATGAGCAGGAGTGGGTCTCCCATCTCTGAGAGGGGATATGCCCAAGTCAAGGCAGAGCCATCTAGCAGGGGCATTATGTAGGTGGTTTTTGCCTGATTGTTCGGGAATAGTGGCACTTGCAGTTGGAAATGAATATGGCACTGATCCAAGAATCCCCAACAACGCTTGAGGACCCTTGGATAGCAGGGTCTTAGGTGGACGTCGATCAGGCAGTGGTTGGTGGCTGGCAGCAGTCAAGCATGTTGAGAAGCAAGCAGAGGTTGGTGACAGGCTAATCCAGATATCCGTATGGAAGGAATAAGGGTGTATAAGTGCGGTGAGGAGAAGTACAAAAAGTAAGAAACAGCCTAAACTGAAGGTAACACGGGTTTGGAGACCAGATGCTGAACACAAGGCTGGGCTTAAGACAAAACTCCGAAGACAAGGCTCTGAAGATAAGACACTGTAGCAACACGCTCTACTTGGAGTAGTGGGACCTGTTGCTGAGGCATGTTGCAGCTGGAAAGCTGCCCTTTTGTAGGCCAGTACTGGTCCCTTTAACTTTTCAGTTATCTGTCTAAATGGCTTTTGAATATCGACCTCTGTATTTTTTCACAGAAGGGGAAAGGCCAAGATAAATATAAGTAAATAAATAAATAAATAGATAAATAAACAAGCTAATAAATAAAATGCATGTAATAAGCATGCTTTCTGATGTACTGTCTTCTATTGTTAGCTTTTTCTGCTACCCTTTATAATATGTATTTGTAACCCTAATGTAGTTTTATCAGGTTTTTGTTTAAATTTTACAAATATGAAGACATGGGATTTGGACTTTGTAGTAGATTTGAAGTTAACTATTAAAGCTCAAATTAAAACCATTTCATAAATCTGTTTTTATTAATAAACATTATTGAGATTTTTAACAATTTAATTCTTATAGAAGAATTCAGAACGGTAGTGCAAACACTGATATGATTAACTTCGGATTACTGTAATTCTTTATGTTTAGGGACACCAAAATAATCCATTCAGGTCTTGCACCTTATTCAAAATGTGGCAGCTATGATAATTATAGGATAGAAAGTAACAGAATTTCATCATAGCTTAAGGAGCTATAATTGTCCGCCAGTCTCTCAACACATTCTATTTTAAAAAATGTCCTCCTTGGTCATTCCTACAGTACCTGTTATGACCCGAAGGCTAGAAGGCCTTCGGATCCTGTTATGAGTGTGGCCTTCTGGAGCCTGTTACGAACCGAGGGCTTGGAGGCCTTCAGCTACTGTTACGAGAGCGGAGGCGCGGTCGTTTCTGAAACGGGTGTTGTGAGCCCTTGGGCCATGACATCACTCAGGGAGGAGCCCCAAGACACACCGCGGGAGATGAACTGGGGCGAGCATGGGTAACGAGTAGCAGGACAAGGCTGAAGCGAAGACAAGGAGACGGAGGTCTGACCCTCTACCGAACCTGCACGCCCCAGGATGACCAACAACGCAATGTTGATCAATGAACAGTCCTCTGATCGTTCCAAGCCCCATTTGGACCTGCCGCTGGATAACGGCAAAAGGCAGCAGGCCGGACAGAGGATGAGGGCAGACGGAGTCCTTAGAACACAGAAGACTGTGGATGAAGACTCAGGCGAGGACACTGTAGACGAAGACTCAGGCAAGGATCAAGGCACTGTAGACGTAGGATCAAGGATCAAAGCACTGGGTTGAGACTGCAATGCAGTGCGCCCTACACAGGCCACCTGCGGGACTGGTCGCAGACCATGCTGGGCTCGAAGCAGACTCTAGGAGAGATAGTGGAAGCTGATACCGGAACATGACGAAGATACTGAAGAGGCCTGCACCGGGGCGCACCCTACACAGTCCACCCGCGGGACTGGTCACGGACCATGCTGATGCGGAGCAGGTTCAAACAGAGTCTTGCCATGGACAGACGCAAATGCAAGGAGCTCCGAAGACCGGGACAAGTTTCAAGCACAGGATTCAAGATTCTCAAGGATTCAAAGACAACTCAGGATTCAAGACTTAGGACTGAAGCAGAAGTCTTTCGGAGGCTAGCACTGCAGAGAAGAAGATGGCCATTGTACCGTGAGGTGCCCTACACAGCCCGCCCGTGGGCTGGTTGCGGACCACGACAACGGCACGCCAGGAAAGTGGACATCAAGGAACCAAGGCATGGAGGCAAAGGCAAAAGGCATCAGAAAGGACCTTGGACATCAGGAAGTACGAACGAAGAACATCAGGAACATAAAGACATCTGAAGTCACGGACGAAGGACATCTGGAACCTGGAGACATCTGGAGGCCCGGGCGAAGGACATCAGGAACATGAAAACGACTGGAGACCTGGACGAAGGACATCAGGAACATAAAGACGAAGCCGTCAAAGCAGGAGAAGACCACGGAGGACCTGGACCTGTCAGAAGACACAGACAACTGTGGAACTCGATCTTAAGGCCAAGAGTGACTGAAGAAGATGCCCTCTTTTAGGGCAGAAGCAGAAGTTGTCATCAAGTGGAGCCCGGGGCATATCTAGCCGCGGGGCATTAAATGAAGTGAAGAGGTGTGTGCCTAAGAGGAAGTAGGAAGAAACAGGAAGCGCAATGGACAGCGGCGCCCAGCCGCACAAAGGAAACAGAGCAGGGAGGAGCAGGCATGCCTCAGGATGGCCTCTGACCATCCGACGAGAACCCCAGGGATGACGTTGCGGCTCCCTGCCATGGGAGGAGCTGGAAGGCATGGCCTCCAGGCTGCATGGAGATAGCGATGGCAGCAACCTGCCGCAGGTCCCGGCAACGGCCCTGCCGCATGGGTCCCGGCGTGAGCGTCGGCAGGAGCGGCACCAGGCCGCAACGAGGGAGGAATCAGGTGACTTGGGCCGCGGAGAAGCGGCAGTCACAGCGGGTCCCAGCTGCGGAAGGCAGCGCAGCGGTCAATAGGTGAGAGGCCTGCTCGCGTTGAGTAGCTCCGCGGGCAGGGATCGTAACAGTATCTGAATGTAATCCACTTTGAAGTGTCTGAAAAGTGTAATATAACTAAATATTAAACTTATGCAGAAGATGCACATTATTTATCAATTTTTTGTACACTTTATTTTCCCTATAGACCCTTGCATTCATCTGCTGCAAATTTGTTTATTGTCCTCTGGATGCCAGAAATAAAATTCCAGGAGACACATTCAAGGGAATTTGTTGTTGCTGCCACTGTCCTGTGGAATGCATTACCAAAGACTCTTCAACTGGAGAATGATTATTTGGCATTCCAAAAGTTATTAAAACTATGAGGCCCATATTCAGACACAGTCTGGATAGCATAGTTAGCCAGAAAAACTTATCCAGCTAACTTGGAAGGTATATTCAATAAAGTTATTAGCCGACTATCTTAAAGTTATTGAATATAGCCAGCTAACCATGCTCTTTGGCATGGCTAAGTCATCTGGCTAACTCTGAATATTGAAGTTAACCAGTTAACTTAGCAGGCTAACTCAACTCCTCCCTGTTACGCCACCAAAATTACTTATCTGGCTAAATTCTAGTCACCTAACTTATTAGCCAGCTAGAATTTATCCAGATATATGCCCAAATATTCATTTAGCCGTCTGTCTTCTCAGTTAGTCAGTTAAATGCTTTTGAATATGAACCTCTATTCTATTTAGTCAAGCGAAAAGTGGAATATAAAAAAATTTAAATAAATAAAGCATTTGATGAGATATTGAAGCCTGTTGTTCTTAGATAACATTAGGGTTGTGCTGTTTTTAATAGTCAATTTAAAAACATGAATGTTTGTTATGTATGGTTTCTTGATTATGAATGTATTAGTTTGTGATCCACATTGTACACTGTATGGATTTTGTGAAATATAAAAAGGTTAAATACATAAATAAAATACAAGAAAATGACAGTTATGTTTTTCTTATATACAATAACTCACTTGTTTATTGTTGGGTTTTAGTTTACTATTTGTAACATTTGCTGCAGTGTTACTACGTGGTTTTTCAATACAAAGTTTTTGTTTTGGAAAAGTATGTGTTTATTTTTATTGCGTGGATCTGGGTGTTTGGGGAAGGGACCTTTCTTCCGTATTTCTCCTTCTCTCAGAAGTCTTTTCGCGGATGACACTAAGATCTGCAACAGAGTGGACACGCCGGAAGGAGTGGAGAGAATGAGACGGGATCTAAGGAAACTGGAAGAGTGGTCGAAGATATGGCAGCTGAGATTCAATGCCAAGAAGTGCAAAGTCATGCATATGGGGAGTGGAAACCCGAATGAACTGTATTCGATGGGGGGGGGGGGAAGGCTGATGTGCATGGAGCAGGAGAGGGACCTTGGGGTGATAGTGTCTAATGATATGAAGTCTGCGAAACAATGCGACAAGGCGATAGCAAAAGCCAGAAGAATGCTGGGCTGCATAGAGAGAGGAATATCGAGTAAGAAAAGGGAAGTGATTATTCCCTTGTACAGGTCTTGGTGAGGCCTCACCTGGAGTACTGTGTTCAGTTCTGGAGACCGTATCTACAAAAAGACAAAGACAAGATGGAAGCGGTACAGAGAAGGGCGACCAGAAGGTGGAGGATCTTCATCGGATGACGTACGAGGAGAGATTGAAGAATCTAAATATGTACACCCTGGAGGAAAGGAGGAGCAGAGGCGATATGATACAGACTTTCAGATACTTGAAAGGTTTTAATGATCCAAAGACAATGACAAACCTTTTCCGTAGGAAAAAAATCAGCAGAACCAGGGGTCACGATTTGAAGCTCCAGGGAGGAAGATTCAGAACCAATGTTAGGAAGTATTTCTTCACGGAGAGGGTGGTGGATGCCTGGAATGCCCTTCCGGAGGATGTGGTGAAGACCAGAACTGTGAAGGACTTCAAAGGGGTGTGGGATAAACACTGTGGATCCATAAAGTCAAGAGGCCGCCAATGAAGAGTGGGTGACTCGCCAGAATGATGGCTACTGCCTGGAGACAATACCCTTATTCAATAAACGTACACATGCTTACTGTGACTCCAACATCGTTCTAGCTTCAACAGCAAGAGGAAATGTGGAATAAAGGATCTGCACTCACAAAGGGGGGAGTAGCTGGCTTGTTACGGCGGTTACTACCCCAAAGCAAATAAGCCTTACTTCAATTTCTATGCATATACAGCATAGTTCTCTGCTTCAACGGCAGGGGAGAAGAAAAAACTGATACTACACACATCCAGCAGAGCTCTCTGCTTCAACGGCAGGGGAGAAGAAAAAAGGGTTCACACTCACAAAGCGGGGAGTAGCTGGCTTGTTACGGCGGTTACTACCCCAAACCAAATGTGCCTGATACTTCACTTTCGATGCATATCCAGCATGGCTCTCTGCTTCAACAGCATGGGAGAAGAATAAACTGATACTTCAAGCATATCCAGCATAGCTCCCTGCTTCAACGGCAGGGGAGAAGAAAAAACAACCAATAAGAGCTGTATAACATAGTCTGAGTAAATAATCATGGGTGTAGCTTGCTTATTGCGGCGGTTACTACCCCTACTGCCCCTAACTAATCAAGCTAGATATTTCACTTGGATGCAGCTCCATCACTGCTCTCTACATTAATGGTGGGGGTGGAAGGGGAATAGAACAAAGAGCTAAAAGAAACAGATAAGTATGAGAGAAAAAAGTGTGTGAAGCTTGCTGGGCAGACTGGATGGGCCATTTGGTCTTCTTCTGCCGTCATTTCTATGTTTCTATGTTTCTATAAGTGATTGAGGATGGATAAGACAGAAGATGTTTGTGACACTTGGGGATATGCAAGGTTTCTTCCCCTCTCTTCTACATGAGGTCCAGCTTCTGATTCCTTGTTGCTCGCTGAGTGGCATGGTAAGTTAGAAAGTATCAATGGAAAGTAAACAGTTAGGACTGGCATTAGAAAGAGGGATGGATGGTATTGTTGCAAGCATCAGGTTGTTCTGGGCCTGAAACTGAGGACACATAGATGGCCTTTTTGTCTTGTCTGCTGTCTCGCCCCTTCTTTTCCCTCTGTTCTTTGTCTTTCCCTTTATTCTCTTCCTGGCTTCTGTCCTCTCTGTCCAGCTCTTCTCTTTTTTTCCTGTAGTAATCAAAACACCTGCATGTTCCTTCTCATACTTCCTTCAGCCAGATGATGGCTTTTATAGCATGTGCGATCAATGCCTAACATGTGGGCTTGGGTGGGTGATAACATTTCCATATTATGAGATTGGTAAACAGCACATGGTTAAGTGAATAGGGTAATGACTTTAGTGTGCTCTTTATGTCATTTTTTTCATGTCTATGATCATTAGCATATGCTTTACATTATGGTTTACCTTCCGCTGCTAAAGCACATGGTGGTTGTCTTAGCATGAATACTTAAGCTTTTGTGAATATGTTGCTATTTATTGTGTATGCTAAACCAATTTAGCATGCATACTTTTAGTGACTTTTCTTGAATCTGCCCCTTAGAACACACCATGTATAATAAGCATTTTAATAAGTTTGGCAGTAGTGTATGTAAATCTCCACAATGAATGTATTACCTACTATTTCCATTATCATAAATCTCAGGGCTGGAAAAACATTGAAAAGTGGATTGCAAATACTTTTCTGAGTTACTCCATGACTTAGAAATAGATATTAATCTCCAAAAAATGACACTAATTTGAAGAAAAAATAACCACATTACAGATTTCTCTGTCAAAGATCTACCAATCTCTCCAGAAGCATAGCTGTAGGATTATCTGTTGTCTGCTCATTAATATTGTTGACATAGTATTTGGATGGATATTTATTTAAAAAATTGTTTAAGGTAGGATATTTTTAACCTTTATTCTGTAATACAGGTTATTTTATTCATTGTGTTTGCTCAGGAGATATATTTTGGCCCATTTTTAAAAATAATTTTCTGTTTTTTGTTAATCCTATTATTTGGTGAGCTGTTAAGCCTGAGCTCCAGTGCTATTGGATGAATCTTTTGCAAGCACAGATAACAGAGGATGAACTTTTACTTTATTTATATTTGCAATTATGATGGCAGAAAAATTACATAGCAGAAGAATTAAGTTGCACATACCTGTCTATACCATTTGCATGCTCCTCCCTGTTTCCCCACCACATCCTGCACAATCCACTTTCTTCCTGTATCCTTAATTGTTCTACTAATTTGTGCTTTATAGGATGGCAATCTGGACTTGTATATAATGCATTCAAAATCATTAAAATAGAGCATTTAGGACCTCTTTATGAAGGCTTTTTCCTCCATAGATAGAGAATGGGAGAAAAGCCTTAATGAATCCGGTCTATAGTATTTCATGTTGAGATATAATTTTTAGGTAGAAAGAGGGTATTATTGAACATAGCCGTAGAAGTCCAACTACAGAGAACATATTTTTTCAAAGGCATAGTCATCTTGCTTTCTAAAAGAGAAAGGTTTGTACTTTATAAAGCAGGGCTTTCCAAGCCTGTCCTGGGGACCCCCACAGCCAGTTGAGTATCAGGATATCCACAATTAATATGCATGAAATAAATTTGCATATCATGGAGACTCAGTATATACAAATTTATCTCATACATATTCATTGTGGATATCCTGAAAAGTGACTAACTGTGGGGTCCCCAGGACATGTTAGGAAGCTCTGGTATAAGAAATGCTAGCAGAACAGATGTCATATAGGTAATGGTTGTATATTAGTTTAGGATTGTTAAAAGTAGAGTGGAAATATTGCTTTCAGCTAAATGCTGACTGAATGATTCTTCTGTGTAGATTACTCATAAATCCATTTAATCATTTCTATAGCTCAGTAAGGGCCCTAGCTACTAAGCATTTTTCCCCACAGTGAGAGAAAATCTTTAGTAAATAGGCCCCAAAATTTGTTGTAGTCCCTGGAAACAAGCACATGAAATTACTCTTTCTCTATAAGAAAGTTATTATTACTTCAATATAGGTGATGAAGTACTAGAATGGAATGGAAGACTATTGCAAGGTGCTACCTTTGAGGAGGTCTACAACATTATTCTAGAGTCCAAGCCAGAACCACAAGTGGAACTTGTAGTGTCAAGACCCATCGGGTAAGTGTACCTTATTCTTGTTTATTTTTTGGAGAGCATGTTTGGAGTCCAGCAGTTTCTTCCTACTCCTTTGGCCTTCTAGTTCAGTAGAACTGAGGCTAGAGTTCATTGCCATGAGCATTCACTGCAACTATTTATGGTTATTTTTAGCCTTATTTTATGTCCCCTCTAACATACTTTGCCCAGTCATTGCCCTAAATTCAGCTCACAATGAGACTCCCCTTGGGTTATAAATGCTACTTTCATAGAATCCCAACCTCTGGCAGGCTTATGGAACAGAAGACCTGCCTCGGGAATTGAACATAAGCATTCTGCACAACTTTACACAACACTGCCAGTGAGCCACAGAGCTGGCCAATTATTGTTTTCTTTATTCTTGTACATAATAAACTTTTGTAATGCTCTCCCATTTTTCATGAACTCAAGCTAGCTTCTAGATTTCTCTGAATTGGTTCTAGCCTATTTATGTCCTTTTAGAGGTAAGGACTCCAGAACTGGGTACAGTAGTCTAGGTGAGGTCTTACCAGTGATTTGCACAAAGGCATTATCACCTCCTGTTTTCTGCTGGTTATGCCTGCTTTTCTACTTTGAGATCATCAGATAAAATCACCCTAAGCTCTCTCTTCTGGCTGATGCTCATCAGGTTTTCACCTCCTCCCCTGAATTTCTGCATCCCAAATGCATGTCTGTACTTTAATATATTGGATCTTGATTAGTTATCTGGCAGTTAAGATTAAAAACAAAAAAGTGCAATGTAATGCATTAGGAGTGCATAAATCTAAGGGAGCACTATACAATGGGAGTTGAAAAAATGATGTTCAACAGCCAGGAGAGAAACCTTGGGATCATGTCTGATGACCTTAAAGTAACAAAACAATATGATTGATGGTGAGCAGATCCAAATGGATGCTAAATTGCATAGGGAGAGATTTAAACAGCAGAAAAAGGTTATAATGTCTTTGTACAGGTTGTTGGCAAGACCTCATCTGGAATATTGTGACCATTTCTGGAGGCCATACCTCTGAACAGACATAGACAAGATGGAGGTGGTTCAGAGAAGGGCTACCTCAATAGCACAGAGAGTATACCAATAGCCATATTAGATGAGACTGAAGGGCCTAAAAAGGTATATCCTGGAGAAGTGGATAGTCAAAAGGATATGTTAGTGACTTTCAACTACCTCAAGCACAAGAAGCAAAAATGTTTCAGTGGAAAGGAGATTCTAGAACAAGAGGTCATGATATGTGGTTTAGAAGGAATAGACTTTTCTCACAGCTACAACCATATGGGACCTCCTCATTATGTTTTTGTCTGTGGAGGCACTGGTTATATTTTTCTTTGCTCTTGGAAGAGAAAATTGTTTTTGCATCAGACTGGTCTCCCAATCCTTTAATAGCCGATTAAATATGTTTTTGGCCCTTCTCAGATTTTGTTCTTCTCATTGCTGATCGCTCTTCCCAAGTGGGTTTCTTTGTATGTATTACCTTGATTCAGCCTCTCATAGCAATTTAAACTGTTTCACAAATATAGCTGAGTTTAATTTCACTTGTCTTTCTATCTTACTATGACCGAGAAGAAGACCAGAGGCTGCAAACACTGCTCCCACTGCTACTTCAAGATATTCTTTACAGATCATCACAAAGTTTGCATGCTCTTCTTGGGGCTAAGGTATGATGTCCTTTTGTGTGGCATCTGCTCATATGTGTTATCTAGGTCCATAAAATCCTGACAGCTGCGACTGCAAAATATCACTGCTGTCAAAGAAAAGTCAGGTTCATTGACTTTGGCACCAAAGGCTATGATTCTGAAGGATCCTTGCCACTGACACATTGAACTTTGTGTCAGTGCCAAGGAAATCTCCTCTTGCCTTGGCTTCAATATCAATGCATGAGCCTAAGAGTAGTGAGCACTCTCATGCTTGGCATTTGGCACCTGAGCTGGGTTCCTCAGATCATATTCAGGTGTTAGAGTACAATACACCAAGCACCAGAGACCCTCTGAAACATTAACATCAATATTCTTCAATTGAAAGACCTGAGAGCAAAGAGGCTGGATCATTGTTCTATATTCTTCTAAAGCAGCTGCATTCAGAGGACAGCTCATCCATTCTTAGTCCAGTCAACCACCATTGATTCTTCCCCTTTGGCCACTAGGATTCTTCACTTTTGGCTTCACCACCTGAGTCCACTTAGGTTTGAGATTTTTGAAAGAAAGTGGACAACAGTATCCTTGGAGGCCCTCGATCATCACCTAGTGGATCTAGATACCAGCACTGCACACCTCAGTGAAAAA